>NW_007727287.1:124598-125880 GCF_000696425.1 Galeopterus variegatus | reverse complement strand
GAACCCGTGGCCCTGGTGCTATCAGCACTGCACTCTCCCGAGTGAGCCACAGGCCGGCCCTTGTATGCTTTTTCAAGTACAGTCACAACTGTTATTTTATTTGTCTTTCCTCTGCTAAGAAACATTTTTATTTGTAATAAACTCCAGGATGCCCCCTTTGATAAATGGCCTTGAAATCTTCAAGGAAGCCCTCTAAGTCATTCCTATTACAGGAAGACCAACTTCCCAATGGCCTTTATTGGAGCATCCCCAGGGCCACATGTATGCCTAGTTTGTCCCTACGCCTGAGGCATGAATTAGACTGGTTTCAGGAACCATCCTACTCCAGAGAATGATTTGGATAAGATGGACACCATAGAATGAGGTCTTTCGGTCAGTCTGCAAGGGTTATCTGTGGGTGAACTCTTGCTCAAAAATAGAAATGGCATCTCTTGGCTGTTGCCAGTAATGAGCTAAAGCCAGAAACATGATGCCACTAATTGGACTGCCCAAGTTTCTGGTGGAATCTGTGGATTTGCTCTGAAGTGGTTTATTTTGCAGATTGCAAATCTACCATAATCCACTGTAATTTTTACCATGTAGATATAGTTGAAGTTCTCTGCTGCAGTAATGTTGAACCAGATGTTCAAAGTATAAAATCTACTAATAGAATGTTTGGTCCTGAGCCCAGAAGGCTGGTAGCATCAGCCTGGCTAAATTCACAATTTTGCATTTCTGATAAGTTTCTGGGCCCAGATATGTTTTTCTTGTTTTTTGATTGCAGCTGTTTTAATTTTAACTTTCTCTTTTTAGCATCTTATTTATCATTGCTAGGTATTGGAGTCCTGGGTGATGTATGATCACCTTCAGCTATTTTGACTGGAAGTTCTAGAGTACCTTTCAATTGGGTCCTAAGTCTAGGCTCATCATTGAGCCTGCCTTCATAATTTTATTACTATAGCCATTTCGATAGAATATCTCTTACTGACATAACATATCATTCATCTCTACAATATATGTAAGGAGACCCTCCACATGCTGAATTCTCCCACTTGGCAGGTTCTCATTAGTTAGCCCACAAACATATACTCCCGTAAAATGAACCATCTGCTTTCTAACAGTCACTCATATATATTCCTAAATTAGTCTATATAGTTACTTTTATTACAGCATTTATAAACTTAAATTAAAATAAATTAACCAATTAAACACGAATATGAAAATAAAGAGTTGTTATTAGGGGAATTATGTTGATGTGAAAAGATTTTGAAGGTGTGTCCTTGAAGAATCTGCTGTCAAAGTC
>NW_007727287.1:123089-124262 GCF_000696425.1 Galeopterus variegatus | reverse complement strand
AAAGTCTGTATAGGTAACATAACTACAAACATGTTTTGGAGAAAATGAGACCAGAGTAGAAGGAGACTGTGTTCATATTGCTTAGCAAATGTCTCAGAGTTCTGAGCTTGCTTCCAAGGAACTTGAGGATAAGGACAATATATGTGGGCGTGGTTAACACAAAAAGCCATTAGAAAGAAGAAAGGACCTAACTCAAAGAAAATATCCTGGCTTTATGTTGAAAATTTGTTATTGGGTGTACATTGACAGGTTTTCAGTTAAAATAAAATGCTTAAGGTATGTGTGCTTCATATTTCATGATTTCCTTCTTTAATGCTCTTTTTTGATTACTGAACCAATGTGTGGCAGATGAATGGGCTTCTTCGGTATTTCTAAGTGTGCTATATTCTCATGCTACAAAATCCTTATTATCTGCTCAGAACATTCCATTTCATGTCTCTAGCTGTGAAGACCATTTATCTCATTTAAGATTTCTCACTCCTAGTCTTCTTTCAAAATCCTATTCAAAGTTCTCCTCTTCTAGTAAGGTTTCTCTGATTAATTTTACCCGTTTTTTAATATTTTAAAGGAATATAAGCCCTCTGTCTTATATTCCTTTAGCACATATGGGTTCAATTTGCCCCATCTCAATTGCTTATTCTTTTTACACTTCCAAGTATTACACGTTTTTCTTGTGTGTTAGGTTGGTCTCCCTAAATAGACTATAAATTTTTCCAAAACAAAGACTGCTTCTTCTCTGTTTTGAAATTTCCTTCAGTGCCTTTGCTAGTACTTTCTATACAGTGAGGTTACTCAATGAATCCTAACTGACCAATCACTTTAGATATTTAATTGAATAGATTAAATAAATGATTTCATATACATACATATCTTCTTTCTTACAAATCACGGTTTTGAGAAAGGCATAAACAGCTCTTCCAAGCACGTTATTTCTACCCTAAAAGATATGAAAATTTGGTCAGAGAAATGTAAAAGATTTGAATTAATTTATTAGTGAGATAATATGAAAGAGGTCTTAACCAGTTAACTGTGTCATCAAAGACTTTATAAGTTCAAAGGTTCATAACTGGGTTGGAAATTACTCCAGGCTACCGCAGTTATAAAGAAAAAAAGAATTTTCCAACATAATTTCACCCTTTCTGTCTGTTTTAGACCAAGTCTCTGGTTGAAGGA
>NW_007727287.1:119686-122284 GCF_000696425.1 Galeopterus variegatus | reverse complement strand
GAATTTTCCAACATAATTTCACCCTTTCTGTCTGTTTTAGACCAAGTCTCTGGTTGAAGGAGGAGGGAAAGAATTGTAAGAGAAAACAAAGTGTATGTCTTCTGATAAACCTCTTGCCAATTGATGACGAACAGCTTACTTTGACTGTCAGAGTTAACGTGGCTTCCATAATGTCCATCTCACATCTGGATGTAAGATACACATTGAGGACATAGCTTAGGGAGTAGCTCATTAAATTTTGTGATGTCAGAACAGAGTTTAATACTAATAGAGCTCACTGCCATTTCAAGTAATGCCATTTTACAGATTATAGAAATGATTAAGTCAAGTCTGGATTCATTAAGCAGAATCTTATCTTTCCAAGCCATAGTGCATTAGGGAGTGGATGGCATCATCTGGTGGAAAATAATGTATTTAGTCTAGCAATACATTGTCATAATTGAAATAAGCAAGACAGTATGAAGTCTGTCTTGGAGGTGGCACCAAGTTTGAGGCACAGAGACTATTGAGGGGATTTTTAGATTATCATGAAAATTCAACAACACCCTTCCACCAAAAAGAAATTAAGAAATAGTTCTGTGACTTGCCTCTACTCTTTGTACTAGCCACAAAAACCTAAATATTCCCCCTCTGACTCTTAGGGAAGGGCTAGAGGCCACCTAGAAAGAAAACAGCCCTTAGTTCCTAGACTCCAGACAACTCTTCCATTCCTGTTCCCAGGCACTTTCCCACTTCCTACTCATCCACTCCTCTCCTACCTTACTATGGGATTGACTCCATATTACTTAGGATGGTAGAACATCTACTGGCAACTTCTCATGCTCCCACTGTTGAGTAATGTTTTTTATTTTATTTTACTTTATGAGCCTTTATTTTCCATATACCATTCACAGTTTCTCTGCAAGGACTCACGGGCTCTGATCCTTAGGTTTCCACAAAACAGCTTTCCAGCCCCCTCAAGCACTACCCTCTATTTCTCATCTGTGCAGCCCAGAAGATACTCAGCAGTGGTGACAGACATCAGTTACTATTTCCATCTCTTTGCATTGCTAAGAATTACTGAATTACTCCAGGAGGCCTCTTGTACCTATTTCCTGATGGTTCCAACGATGACAGCCAATCCCTGAAATCATTTCATGTTATTAAGGTACAAATCTATTACCACGGAATAAATTATAGATTGTATTCAAAAGTCAGCCTAAATGGAAAGATTAGATTATTACCATCATCCTGCATAGTTTTTATTATTAATTTGTTCATCTGAAATTTAATAATTCTAGGCAGGTCAAATAAATTATTTACAATTATATTCTGCCCTGAGACAAATTCCAACACATCTTAAGGCACTCAATTACTCATCACATACAGCTTCTTTAGACGTCATGATGCTGCCTGGCAAGTAATTATAGGGGAAAATAGGATCACTGATCATCAGCTATTAGGCAACAGTTATTGATTATTTTAAGTCAAATTGGTCGTTTAAGCTATAGTTACAATAGAAGAACAATAGATGTCTTAATATGCAAATTACACTTCTGATGTGGTCATGGGAAATATAAGGGGCTGATCAACTTCTCAGCAACAAATCCACAAGGGTCAACTCAGGGGTCTGTGGGGACTGCTGATATTTAACATATTTTACCCTATAAGATGGCAACTGCCTTTTAAGCACACATTTCTGTCCATTTTCACAGTCATATATAACCTAATAAAGAGACACTGCTCCCCAGCTTCCCATTGTCTGGGTAGAGTTGTTTATCTTTCTTTAGCAAGCTCTGCAGAAAGAAGAGCAGTTTTCCTAAACTTAGATGAGCAGTCTGGGCTTACAAAATAGCATTTTGGTTTTCTCACAGTAGCAATTTTAGGCGACACTAGTGCTTGGCTAGAAATCTGAACACAAGTTATAAACAACCATTCACATAACCACCGGGTGGACATTCTGATGGAGCCAACTTTTATGTTCATCATCTCCATTGTGAAACCAGTTTGGCATTTGGTTTTGTGAAAGTAGAAGGCAGTTTGTGCAGGGGGTGCTAATGTGGATTTCTTGCTGTGCTCAGCATCAAGCAGCAGGCTGGATTAGTTATATTCAAATGCAGGTAGAGAGGGAGAAAAGAAGTTAAAAGGAGTACCCTGAAAGACAGATTTGTCACAGTAGGGCAGACGGAGATCCAGTGACAGAAGTGCCACAACAGGAGTGTAGATCCTCCAGGGAAGCCCTGCTCAATCCCTTCATTGTCTTCTAGAAATTCCTGTCTCTGAAAATAACTGTACAGGTGTTACAGAAACGCTTGCTTCTAAAAAGGTTTACAAAACTTTTAAGTTCATTTTAATAGTTTGCACTGTTTGAAGACACAGTGCTAGCTCCATTTAGAATAATTTGGTTTTTTTATGTGTGATACAAACTGCAGTTACTAATATAAACAATGTACACCTGCAGACTGGGAATAGGCAATATGAGCTAATTCAAAGTCATTCTAGGAGTGCAGTCTCCCCCCCATACGTATACATATATCACCAGGATTCAATCTTCTTTGTTTTTTTCCCAATTAATACAATAGAACATAAAATTATACATAATGTCTATTGTCTCTTATA
>NW_007727287.1:112515-119201 GCF_000696425.1 Galeopterus variegatus | reverse complement strand
CTAATATAAACAATGTACACCTGCAGACTGGGAATAGGCAATATGAGCTAATTCAAAGTCATTCTAGGAGTGCAGTCTCCCCCCCATACGTATACATATATCACCAGGATTCAATCTTCTTTGTTTTTTTCCCAATTAATACAATAGAACATAAAATTATACATAATGTCTATTGTCTCTTATATTATTTTCAGTGCACTATAAATTCTTATCTACACAATTTATTAGTGGAATAAAATTATATTTGCTATGCACCCATGGTCATTTAACTTTTAACAGACTTCTGTAAGTAAATCTACATCTTTATAAAAATTAGAACTGTAACTGGGTCAATAGAAGAATTCTTTGCTGAAATGTTGGGAAACTGAATTTGATTTTTTTTTAATCTTCTCCTGCTTGGTACAATGTCATGCTCTCTGCATGTTGAAGAAAAAAACAATAAAACAAGTAATTTCCTTTGAAGAAAATAAGAACACAGACGGTAGATTGGAGAGGAGGAGATGGGGATTTTAAGAGGAAAATAGAAAGATAGAGGTGGAGAATATGAGGGAAGGGAGAGGAGTAGATCGAGGGAAGAGGGAGTCAGCGTGAGGCTCTGTGGTTGATCAGTGGGTGGCTGGAAAACTTTCCACCCCAGATTTTAGAGTTGTTCTACACCAGCGCCATTCACTAATGTCCTAGACACGCTGACCCATACTTGTGCTTCTCCCAGCCTCCCCTTGACTCACCTTTTGGGGGCTGGGTTTACAGTATTTACACCACATGGAGACTTCTAATCCCTTAAGTGTGAGACTCCTAGGATGTCTCACGAGGAGTAGTATGCATAACATATCATTAAGAACAAGAAAACTGGCACAGACAACAAACAGTATGTAAGTTCAGAGGTGAAAAGTTACGAAGTGCCCTGTGAGAGACAAGAAAATGCAAAGTAGCTGGGTGACCTACCCACATACCTCTGCAGCAGGTCTACAACGGAGCTGGAGAAACTATCCTGTAACCTGACCAAGAAGAGGGGAGGCATTTCAGCAGTCGTTTTCTTACCCTTCCCACTCAGCTCAGGTAGAAGGATCTGGCAAAATGTTCCCATATCCAGGTTTCTGGAGAATTTAGATGACAGGATCAATAAGACCTCTGCCCCCAAATGTAAACATCTATATTTTGTCCTTGCTGCTCCTCCTCCTCTTTTCTGCCCAATAATCCTGGGCCCAAGGACAGATTCTAAAGGGTCTCACCAATCACATAGGAAACCCATATATTTAATAAAGCATGCCCCATATGTAGTGAAAGCAGCCAAATCAAGCTTTAGCATCCACCGACAATAAGCCTTCGTAGGGGCCTCTTCAAGAAGAAATAGACAGCTCTGCCTCAGGGAAACCAAGGAGCAAGGGATGAGTGTAGTCCAACCCATCCCACCAGCTTGCATCTGGCTCGCACATGTCTGCTGCCATTCCTGCTGACTAAAAGGCTTCTCCAAAAGAAGGGAGGACATTCGGCCCTCACCCCAAGAATGAGCTTGGCCACCATTTTCTGTTTGGTCCTTTTCCTTCTCATGGCTGCAAGGAAGGGTAACCAGAGATGAGAGGACTCCCCTCTACCTCCACCCCCACCTCAATGGGATCTCTTCCCTGAGCCAATTTCCTGATTCTGATCCCATGTTTTCCCTTCCAGATGAGTATTCCAGTTCCTCAGGTTAGTATTCTTCACATTTATTCTGGATAATACAGGGAAGTAATTATATGTTTTTAATATTGACCTCAAGTAAGTTTGGAGCTACAATAAATGTTTTCCTTTTATTTGCTAGTATTCAGCATTCTTTGCCCTAATATATGTCCCAAATAAGGTTGGTTTCGGCCAGCTAATCTGGCCATCTGNACTTTAGCATCCACTGACAATAGGCCTTTGTAGGGGCCTCTTCAAGAAGAAATAGACAGCTCTGCCTCAGGGAAACCAAGGAGCAAGGGATGAGTGTAGTCCAACCCATCCCACCAGCTTGCATCTGGCTCGCACATGTCTGCTGCCATTCCTGCTGACTAAAAGGCTTCTCCAAAAGAAGGGAGGACATTCGGCCCTCACCCCAAGAATGAGCTTGGCCACCATTTTCTGTTTGGTCCTTTTCCTTCTCATGGCTGCAAGGAAGGGTAACCAGAGATGAGAGGACTCCCCTCTACCTCCACCCCCACCTCAATGGGATCTCTTCCCTGAGCCAATTTCCTGATTCTGATCCCATGTTTTCCCTTCCAGATGAGTATTCCAGTTCCTCAGGTTAGTATTCTTCACATTTATTCTGGATAATACAGGGAAGTAATTATATGTTTTTAATATTGACCTCAAGTAAGTTTGGAGCTACAATAAATGTTTTCCTTTTATTTGCTAGTATTCAGCATTCTTTGCCCTAATATATGTCCCAAATAAGGTTGGTTTCGGCCAGCTAATCTGGCCATCTGCTGCGGTTCAGTGTTTAGCCATTACATGGGCTACAAGTTATTTACTGCTGAGTGGAGTTATGTAATAACCCCTGCTTATGATAATGCCTAAGAACCCAGTAAAATGGGAGAAACCAATTATTTGCCTTTACCCAACTAAAAAGTTAGCTCTTCCATTTAGATTGTTTGTTCAAAAGCCAGGGAAACTTTCACAGTTGAGAAAACACAGGTTTTGGTAAAAAAAAAAAATTAAAAATAAACAAACAAAACTGTGTATGAAACAGAGCCTGGAGCTTAACAGGAAGCATCATGAATAATAATAGATCAATAACTATATGATAAATTAAATAGCAATATTTAGTCATGAGGTTAATACCCAACTAATTCATCACGTATAGAAAGCTAATACTGTTTTATTCAGGTAAGTTCAATTTATATGTGGACGGGTTTGTCCGAGGAGTGAGGTGGGAGAACACTGTTCTATACCGTCTTCCCTTTTCCATCTTCTGTGAGGGCCCTTTCTTTTCAGTCTAGGTCTCCGGCATCCAGGGCCATTGGGTCCTCTCTTCCCTCTTAAAAAAAGAAACTCACTGAAAAGATGCCAGCCATAGTTATGCATGAGAGTAAATTTATGTCATTGCCTTGTTTCAAATACGGTGTTTACTGTATTTTCAGCTATCTGTAATTTCCATTCATGTTTCTTTTAAGAGTACATCCAGCACTGAAAAACAAGTAGAGGATGGGAGAGAAGCTTTCCTGGCCCACGAAAATCCCACTGTCCATGTGGCAATTACTGCAAACACAAGTGGGTGGGCACATCAATGGAACCTGAGATGGCACCATAGGGCTATCTGGATCTAGTGGGCACTGCAAAATCATACATAGGGTGGTTTATTTGCTTCTTGATTCTTGTCATTGTCCCAGACAGTGCAATTCACAAAGCAGGTGCTTGACAATAAGGCTGGAGATGGCAATGAAGCCTTCTGAGGGCTAGGCAGGGAAATAAAAGCTGAGATAGATTTCATGCCTGTGTGTTCTTGGTAGAATTACTGTTCCGTGGTCTAAGTTTGGCATTTGTTGACCTTGTCATCAAGGAGCTGGAAGTTAGGAATTAAAGTTATGTTTCTTGTGACACACAATCTGGATTCTATTTCTTTGCTCAAGCCTGAAAATGACCCTGGCCAGTCCTATGATTATCGACTAGAATTAGTAGTGGAGGATGTTCTAGTGAAAACATAGCTTGGGTGGCAGGAGGATAACATTTATAAGTATCCTGGAGGGAGTTCCTGAAGTTCTAGGGGCAAAGTTTAATGTGGCTGTTTCTTTTCCTTTTGGAGCCTGAGGCCACAAAATAAACAATGTTGTAGTTTTATTAAAACACTAAATACATGGTGATTTTCCACTGACATTTACCTAATCATGGGAAAAAGTGTACCAAAGGGGTTCAGAGGGCCCCTTCAGATGTGTGCTTTGTAAGCTGTAGCATCAGCAAACATTTGCAGCAGAAGCAGGGAGGTGAGCTAAATAGGAAGCTCTCAGGTCATGTGTATTTTGAGGCTAACTAAATATGGAGTTGGCTTCTGCTTTGCATCTATTTCTTTCGGTCCAGCTCTACCTTTGCAAATAAAAAGAAAAAAGCAATTTCCATGTTATCCCACCCATCAGTTCAAGCTAGTGAAATCTTAGAATTTTCTATTAGAGAGTGTCCCAGGCCAGGTATGTCTGACCTCTTCCTTGCCTGAGGACCACAGGAGGCTCGGGAGTGGTGCCAACCAAATGACCTGGGGTCCCAGGAATGAGTTTCATCAGGCAGCATGTTTATTAGGAATAGCCATGAACAGATGAAGCCAGAGACTGGGTGCCAACAGAGCAAGAGTCCTGAGATGAAAACCACTGATGCCAAAGCTTTATAACCAGGTCCAAGCAATGAATAAAGAGCTGAAGCTAGAAATGAAACAAAAAAGGCAAGATGTTACAGGCAGATGCATTACATTACAGTGGCTGGCAGTGTCACCTTGGTAATCATGACGATATGGGCTTGAACATTGACTTGAGCACTTAACCTGTTGTGTGACCTTGAATGCTTTGTTGGACCTCACTAAACTTTCATTTCCTCATCTCTAAGCATCTCCTGCCACCTCATAGCACTGTTGTTATCTTTGAGAAAGTGTAAAGCATGCAGCCCAGTGCTTGACAAGCAATTAAGTACTCAATAAACATTATCTATGACCATCATCGTCACCTCATAGCACTGTTGTTATCTTTGAGAAAGTGTAAAGCACGCAGCCCAGTGCTTGACAAGCAATTAAGTACTCAATAAACATTATCTATGACCATCATCGTCATCCAACACAAAGTAGAGCAAGAAGCAGCAAAAGCGAGCCTGAAATGGGAAGGCCTAGAGCATTATCCTCCAAATGCTTAAATGTATAAATATTTTTTTTTTAGTGGCTCACAAGTCGTGTGGTGATATGTTCATCCCAAAAGCAATGCTACATAAACATCAACAAGTTGCTCTATACCACACGAAATGATGTGAATGCTCACTGCACCTCGTACGTATCTGCAGTAATACTGAGTAGTACCTGTGGCTCCTATATATGGACAGTGTCTTCCTTCTACCCTTCCTGAAGTTTCTGGCATTTGCATCACCATTAGAAGGGTCTTTTTTTAAAAAAGGCATGTGATTTCATTGATTTGACGTAGGATCCCATTGGGAGAAGAGAGTGGCTAACACATGCAAGATTTCTCAAGCATGATGATTAGCAGATACATTGGCTCGATTCATTTACTTAATTAATCTATCACATACTTCACTTATTCAGCAGACTTTTCTGCCTACATGCAAAACATGGAGATAAGAGTTAAGTGTGTATCATCACTACTGAGCAGAAAGCTGGACTTTGAGGTACCTTTGTGATGAATCAGCATTATGGTGAACAGAAAAAGGCCTCCAGATGTCATCCTAGGCTAAGAATTTGGTTTAATGAAACCCTTGGATACTGGCTTTCCACGAACTGTGGCCTGAAGGAAAAGTAAATGGAAGTCTGTATTGATTAGGAGAACTCTGCGACAACTATGATTTTTGGCTCATCTGCTGTTTTGTTTGGAACTGGACACACTGAACAGATCCTGCCCAGTGTCTGGGCATTGGCTGGCAGCAAGTCATACCAAATTCTTACCTTCCGTGTCCAAACAACCCTAAGTGACATCATTCCCTTCACTCCTTCCTACGTTGTTCTCCATCCTTTCCTCTCCATCAAACAAACACAGTACCTTCTTCATATAATCATCACTAGTCTTTAATTTATGAGATTTTCCTCCCCATTTTTCTTATCTCAAACCTACCAAGCCCTTACCATTTTTCCATTTAAGTTATTCCTGAAATCTCAACAAACTTTTAAGTATTGGAGAGTAAAGGACTAAAACCTTGACAATAACCACTTTTTCCTTTGCTAGAAGACAAGCCAAACTATCCTAGTCCTACCTCTTACAGGCTGTTTAATGCTAGGCAAATTACACAGCACGTGCATGCCTTGGTTTCCTCATCTATAACATGGGATAATAAGAGCATCTCTCTCATAGGGCTGAGTCATCCAATGCAATATGCTTAAAATGGTGTCTGGTATATAATAGGCACTCAATTAATTAATTCATTTCATTAATTTAATTAATACAGGCTATTTTCATGCTTATTTTGTAGTAAGTGTCACATGAAAGGATATGAATGCTTACTGTGCATTGTATGTAGGTTATCTGGTCTGAATCACAGTGTCTCACTACTTGAAGACTTTCTCCATGGATAGGAACTTCCTTTATTCTATGGCAATAACATATACTTTAGCAGAGTCTGGTAATCCAACACATTCCAATGTACTAACCTTTTATGTATATCATAAAATACATCAGTGATTACTATAATGATCAGTAAGGTCCAAATATGAACCGCATTTTATCAAAATTGGTATCTTACAGTAAAAGGAAAAAGGAGAATTGTTACCTTTGAATTTCAATGGCAGGATTTAAGACCTTAATAACAGATTGAGATTCAAATTTTCACACTAAGCCCAACACAGTAGATGAAACATCAGCAATAATAGAAAGATGTGGGAGGGCAATTTTCTGTGTTTTTTTTATATATATATATATATATAAACTATTATTGTCTCCTTTCTCTTGAAAATTTCAGTACATTTTAAAGGTGTCAGACAATTCAAAGAAGTTGATTCAAAATCCTCTGAGCTATAAGGCTGATGCAACTTT
>NW_007727287.1:109841-111570 GCF_000696425.1 Galeopterus variegatus | reverse complement strand
CGACACTGAGGGTTGCGATCCGTTGCCAGACACGGAAAAAAGACAAAAAAAAAAAAGAAATGCTCTCATGGCTGTGAGACTCAAGTCTTTCTGATCACCAGCTAAAGGAGCTGCCTCCTCCCACAGCCACCTCCCTGAATCACTGCACAGCCAGCTGCCTGGGGCTTGCCAAGGCTGGGGGGCCTGGCACAATGCTGCTGGTGTGCCACATCCTAGAGGAACTCTTGTGATGGCTTTAGGGTTCTGAACACTTTAGGGTATCTAAACAGAAAGATGAAATGCTGAGTGCACTTTTGGAAAAAGATCAGAAAGCCTGGTAAAAGATTGTCCTTCTACTATTTTATTTCAGACTCAAACATTGTGTTCTAGTCACATACCAAATGTTCTTATGAGAAGAAAAAGGGAGCATTAAGCTACAGGGGGCCCTCGGTCTCTCAGAAGTGTCCTCATCTCGTCAAAGCTAAACTTGAACTTTTGACGATGAGCCAAGGCTTGTCATTAGACAAGCAGAAAGGCTTGCTCCAACATTATTTAATTAAAATAAAGGAGTTAAGGAGTTGCCTATGTTGTCAGCTTAAATACAGGGATTGTAGGATTACTTAATGAAGATGTCAATTGTATTAATCTCTCTCTCTCTCTCTNTATATATATATATATATATAAACTATTATTGTCTCCTTTCTCTTGAAAATTTCAGTACATTTTAAAGGTGTCAGACAATTCAAAGAAGTTGATTCAAAATCCTCTGAGCTATAAGGCTGATGCAACTTTTGAAAATGTTTTTATTGAATTATAACACATACAGAAAAGTGCACAGATCATAGGCGCATCTTTTAATTAATTTTCACAAATGGAACACTCTCATACCACCAGTTCCAGATCACGAGCAGCACCCAGAAGCCTCTTGGACCCCCTTTCATTCCTTATCCTCTGAAAATAACCACTACCTTGATTTCTGACATTCTCAATTGTTTTACTCGCTTTTAACTTTTATAAATTGAATCACAGGAAGTCATCTGGCTTCTTTTTCTCCACATTTTTTATGACATTCACTCATATTGTGTAGTCCCCTAGTTACTTTTCGATTAAAGAAACAATGTAGCTCTCCAGATAAGGACCCACAGATTATCTGGGATGTTCAGTGTGATCCCTGGCAGTCGAAAGCGACCGAGAAGCATCTAAGGGAGATGGCATCTCTCTTCAGGGGCAATTTGAAGAAATGTTAAATGCTGAGTTACAGCAGAAAGTAAAAGACCATTTTTTTTTTTTCCTGACCGGTAAGGGGATCGCAACCCTTGGCACGTTGTCCGCACCATGCTCAGCCAGTGAGCGCACCGACCATCCCTATATAGGATCTGAACCTGTAGCCTTGGCGCTACCAGTGCCACGCCCTCCCGAATGAGCCATGGGGCCAGCCCAGGAAGTAAAAGAATTTTGATCAAATGAATCTGATCTCCTATTCTTGCTCCACCAATACTCTGGTACAAACTTTCAGCTTCTAGTTATGCACCTGTCTAAATGGAAATGGAAAGGGCTGGGAATTAATGCAAGCATTAGGCTAGCATTTATTGAATTCTTAGTGCATAAGATATCCAAAAGGGTATTCCGCAAGTGTGGAGTGGGTGTGCGAGGGAAGTAAAAAAGGAGCCAGGCAAACCTAGCTTCTTGCTTAATGATGGTGTTCAAGAGTGAGATTTAAGAAATGCTCTCATGGGGGCCGGCCCGGTGG
>NW_007727287.1:100448-108265 GCF_000696425.1 Galeopterus variegatus | reverse complement strand
ATGGTAAAGCAAGGGACCAGTTCATATGCCCCATAGTTGAGTATTCCAAAGGAAGTATGGCTTTAAAAAAATGTAGTCATTTGATATAAGATGACAAAATTTTAAGATTTTCTTGATTTTCTTTTGTTTTCAGCATTTTTAATAACAAGTAGATATCTAGATAACCTGAGGTTTTCTGGCCATCCAAACTAGACCAGTTATTTATCATTTAGTGAAAGCAGGATTACGAAGAAAATCTGTGCTGTGGGCTTTGTGAAAGTTGAAATAATAATAATAGTAATAATAATTGAATAAGATGAGCAGGGTAAGGGGGAGGGTAAAGGAGGGGGAGACAAGCAGCAGAAGTGTAAGAAGATCCACCAACAGCTATTTGGCAGCCACCACTTAATTAAGTACCAGACACTCTGGCAAGGGAATTACGGCATAGATTATCTTTTGTAAAACTCACACCAACTCTGTGAGGTGGGTACGATTCTGAATCCTCTTTAGGAGCTGATGGAACTGAAGGATACAGAGATTAAATAATTATAAGGAATGACCCATGCATTTCCATCCCGGAGCCCATGCTCTTAAACATCACATTGCTGCCTCTACAGGCAAGGCAGAGCCTTACTGGCTGTCATTTTTCTGACAGAAGCTTAACTGGCTAAGCAGTCAGTACGGAATCCATTTCTTGATAAAGTTTTATCTTAGTTTTCCAAACAGTTTAACAAGGCTCCTTGGTGAACTGTTTCTACTTCTAACTATTTCTTTCCTTACACCCTTTTGTGCCTGTACCCAGTTTCCACTGCTTTCTGGCACCAATGAATCGCTCACCTCTACAGGCTGTATTCTTTATTATCTTATGTCTTCTTACACAAGGAAATTCCTTATTCACTATAATATCTACTTATCCCTCAAGAACAAGGTCTAGTGTCATGTCCTCTGTGAAGCCTCCCTTGATTTTTTCAGGCAGAGTTAATAATTCTCTTCTCTTTCTCCCAACAGCATTCTGTACATACCTCACATATGGTCTTAGGGCAAGCAATGTCATTTTCCTGCCTTTACTTATTTGTCTTTGTCACAGAGTACTTTTGATAGGCAGGTACTGTGCCCTCCTCTCAGCATTCTTACTATGTATTATTGAATAGATTGTTGCTTTTGTCCCGGTAGAATGGACATACCCATAGCTGTAACACATGACCATGCAGGTTCACACTGCCCAACTCCAGGGGGTGCCATCCATAAATATTCCAATGTGCATGGCTCCCTGGGAGTCATGCAGTGCATTCCCTGTGCAACCGGACACAACAGCCTGGTGTCAACAATAGGACACTAGAAAATATGGAAGCACATTGCAGGTACATAAACAAGAGATCAGAGTGACATGATTGTGACCTTCCATCCAAACCTTGTTTATCATTTGTAATCAGTTTGATCCCAGTTTGAATAAAAACATTGATACTGTAATAAGGGAGGTCAGCTCATCACCGACCTGGATCATAATCTAACATCTCCTAAATGAAATGCACTCCAGAAAAAACTTGGTGGATTCTGTTTCTAGCACTATATCTATCATTGCTCAGACAGTGACAGACTAGTTTCATCACAAATATATGGAAAGTTGACCCAGTCAAAAGATTAGATGCTCATTTAGAAATGAATTGCTACCAGAGGAAGAGGTATTCCCAGCCCTTATATCACCACAGAGGCGTTTGTGGGGCTTGGGTGAAGTTACCCACCTGCAGGAATCTCCAGGCACAGATGTAGGGAAGGGAGATGAGGATTATCCACACTTCACCAAGCAAAACTTCAAACCCCAGGAAGAGGCAAGAGTGCATATGCTAAGCAAGCGCAAAAGCAATCCCAACTGTGTGCAAAGTATAAATAAAACTGGCTTTCCTGTTTTAACCTTGCCTAGCCAGGCTGTCATTTCAGAGCCTGATGATCAGCAGGTTGTCTATTTTGCTCGGGTCCATTCCTAATGAAGGTTCTATCTGTGGGATACCCTCTCGGAGCCTTTTAAGCCCTATCAGGCCGGCTGAAGGGCTAATGATTGGAGGCTGCTTTTAATTTCCTCCTGGCTTCCTTTTGTTATCTCACTGCCTGCCATCTCTCAGATGCTCATACTTGATGGATTCTGTGGAGATAAAGATAAGGGTAATTTCTGGCCTACGATGCTTTTCTTTTGATCTTTTGTGGTTTTATTTTTGCACTTTGGAGTGTGGTACTCCTACTGTGCAGCCAGATGTGACCAGGTCCTATTGAGATGCAGCCCAGAGCACAAAGACCACAGTGAGACTGTTCTGAGATGTGTCCTGGACCCAGGAAAAAGAGGGGAGAGGGCAGTGGAGGTCTAAAGGGGCGGGCAGGAAATAGGTGTGAGGCTTAAGGCAGAGAGGCATCAGGGGTGGGGGCAACAGAGAAAGGCTGCCTGCTCTACTCACAGTGTTAAGCAACATATTTCAGGAAACTGGAATATGTTCTACGTTGGTTGCACAGAAAACAAATTACAGCTACGGTATAAAATTCCACATTTGCAGTACACAGCTATAAATAATGGCAGCTACACTGATCCTTCCCCAGAGTCTTGCATGTTGACCCTGAGCAGGTCCCTGGAACTAACCTATTTGAACTAAAAGTCCCCTTTAGACCATTTCTTCTCTGGTCTCTGGCATCTTTTGAGTGACTGATTATGAGTCAAACCATCCTGTAGGCTGTGGTCATTTTGAAGCTGTGCTAATATAATACAGCTGGACTCTTGCTGTTCACGGATTCAGTCACAGCCAGGTTTGACCTGCTGCTTCAAGGGTATGAAAATAGTTCCACATGCACCTAGCAGGACTGCTTAAGAAGTTTTTGTTTCAGAATAAGCGTAACTGAGTGACGCTCAGATCCACACAATGAACGTGCGCTATCTTGCTCGGTTTGTCTGAACCTGGCTCCTGACCGGGAAGTAAATGTCTTCATTTTGTCAGTTTCCTTCCTCTGGTGGCTGTGCCTTTTTCACTTTTCTGATTGCATGCTGTCTCACAGATTTCACCTGCCCTTGTCACCAGCACAATGACGAAATCACCTTCATTTCAGCACTTTCATCCTACTTTCCTTTTACAAATATTCTGCTACTTGCTTTCCACTCTAGGTCTTGTTTTGTGTTGCTTTTCTGAGAGGTGGGGGCAGGCCCCTCCTTCAGGGGCATGCCTCCTGTGCTCAGAAGTGTCCCATGCCTGGTTTAAGGCTCTGTGGTTTAATGTCACCATCTGGAAGTTCGTAATAATTTTTGCAAAAGAGGCTCTGCATTTTATTTACCTAGTCCTAAATGGGACCACATCAGAAGAACTCAAATTCATAGACCTCCCCCACCCCCCATAAGGCCCACTTCGTGCTAGGCTCTTAAGTAGTATTTAATGAATATTCAGTTTTAGGGAGGTATATTCAGACTCTGGACTCAAATCATTTGGTTTCAAATTTCATAATCCACCACTTATTAGTTCTGTGAGCTTGGACAGTTTGCCTCCTTGTACCTCAGATTCTTTATATGTAAAACAGAATAATAATACCTATTTCATAAAGTTTTTGTGAAGATAAACTCAATTAACACATATAAAGTTTATAGAATGGTTTCTGGCATATAGTAAGTGAATGCTATGTATTAGCTGATATTATAACTATGGTTGTTATTGTATTACAATTGTTTAGAGACCTTTTCTTTCTAAGTGAACCTGATGCAGGTATAAAAATCAGGCTATTTCAGCAGGCTTTGGGATTTGGTCATTGGCCTGGGAGAGCCTATGCTTTTCCCCAAGAGCAAATGAGCAGCATGAGGTTGTTACCTCTGGAAGTTCCCACTGGCCCCAATTCAAGAACTCAGCTTCTCAATTGGCCAGTCCTCCAGTCACAAGAAAACGATCAAGGATTGGCAGCAAAGCTTGGAGGCTTGCAGCAGCCCCCTCCTGTACCCTTCTTCTGACCAGCCACCGTGGGGGCATCACTATGGTTGGCCACAGCCACTACTCTCCTCTCCAAACTGGTGGTTAGCAGGCTCCAGAGAGGGCACTCCGCTTTCTCACCACTGATTACTGTGCTTTCCAAAAGCCCAGATCTTAGAGCAGATTTCTTTTGGGCTGGCAAGCCCACATAGGGTTCTGCAGGCGTGGAGTCAGCAGGCATCACTGATGGTGTGAGATGGGGCCACTAGAGCCCCGAGATGAAAGTCACCCTGCTAAGGGGCAGAGCTGAGAACCCAGGGCAGCTTTGCTGGTCAGTCTCTCTTAGGCCAAGCTCCAGCATCACAAAAAGAGATTTTCCTGCCTGGGAAATAAGAGTTTCTGTTCTTGCTAAGGAATCCTAAGGCTCTGTACTGACACTGCACGCATTAGCATGCTATTTGTCCACTGCTCTCCCAGACCAGCCCTGTTACTCTAACAGAGTTTCACCCAGGCAGGTGCAAGTCTGCTTCCCCATGATGATTTCCACTTGACCGTGTAGCCAGCAGGGCTCTGCTCCCACTTCCTTTGTATTTCCTTCTTCACCCCCATCTCCACCCCAGCTCCTATGGGAGTTGGCTGACGACATTTCTCCTTGCCAATTAAGGCAGTCCACTTGGCTTTCAATAATTTAATAAAGGTGACCCCAGAAATCAATGTTTTTGTAACGTATTTATGAAGTCTAATTTACTCTAACAAGCTTATTTTTGTTTCAGTGTTTTTAAGTCTTGGTAATTCTATTAAATGGGAAGTCTTCGAGGAGAGTGTTGCAAGGATAATTACTTAGTAGAGTCTGTGTCCCAGCCCTGGCTTTATGGAGAAATCAGAAATGGTAGAGTTAACACAGTGGAGCTGCCAGAACTTGCTGAAAAGAACAGGAACGGTGGCAGTGATACCGGCAAGAGTGGGGAGCAAGTGGCTGAGTGGAGTGAAGTGGGGGCATCGAGGCACAGGGCCCAGCACAGAAGCACATGCAAGAGGCGAGCTGGCCTCCACTCATTCATTCATTCCTCAGATGTGCCCTGAGCGTCGAACAAGTGACCAGCACCGAGCGAGAGCCCTGGGGATACAGCAGGACAAACAGCTCAGGTCCCTGTAGTCACCCAAATGCCCATCTCGCTGGGAGGCAGTTAGCAGTCCTCACAGAAGTTGGAACAGTAAGAGACTTTCTAGTCCAACCTCGTATTTTATAGATGAGGAACTGGGGCCCACGAGGAACAGGATTTGGAGAAATCATTGTCAGCACTGAGACTTACATTCAGATCTCCTGATTTCTACTTTAATGTTGTTTCCCCCCTTTTGATGTGACTCAAGGAATAATAAAAAGTTGTCTAAAACATCTCCATCAGTGGACTGCCATGGGGCCTGAATGTCCCACTACTGGTGCCCTTTACAGAGGGGATTTGTGTCTTTTGGCTGAATGAAAGCATGGTGTTATCTGAAGGGGTGACTGGCTGGGGGGCTGTAACAGAAAGAGAGGGGGGTTTGTGTCTCCACACAGCTCGATCCTGAAAAGCAGAGTGGTGAGTGTGGAACTGGCGGGCTCTTGATCCCTGGACGCAAGGGAAGAAAAAGGCAGAGAAGACCCAGAGGAAGAGGTGAGGAGGAAGGAGTTGGGAAGGTGCCTCGTAGTTACCAAGTACCTACTTTGTGCTCTTTCTCCTGTGTGCTTCCATAATGAGTCTTCAGGACAATACTGTGGGGTGAGTTTCACCCGCTTTTGCTCATGGAGACTACCATTAACCAAGAAGCAATGCTGGACCCAAATCCAGGTCGGCTAGTTTCAAATATACAGGCGGATATATTTTTCAACTATCCATTATACCCCCCACCCAATAAAATTTGCCAACTACATGGTTTCCTATGATTTAGTGCTTCATTATAGCCTTACATTTTATTTTACTCTCCTTTATGTTTATTTTATTATCGGAGTGCTCTCTAAATATCATTAAGGATCCATAAACACGTAAAAGTCAGTGGAGGTAGTTAAATAGAAACCTTTTCTGAATCACCATATGAAGAGAATGAACTCCTCCTAAAACTTCCTTTTGGTAAACCTGCACTTTTACAGATTGAGTTTCCTAAAACAGGACACACTTGCTGTCTATTAGCACCTGATCAATTTTCTAACCTTACACCTATAGTCTCACGCAGCACTGTCCTTCTCAAATCTATGCTATCCAGTATGGTAGCCACTAATCACATGCAGCTATCAAGCACTTCAAATGTGGCTAGTGTTACTATGACAATGAAATTTAAATTTTGCTTACTTTAATTAATTTAGGTATTAATAGCCACACTGAGGCCAACGGCTAACTCCTTGGATAGCACAGGTCTGAAAGATTCTGTCAATATAAATTGCTCTTGTAGCTTTACACATATCTGCTAAGCAAAGTCACCATGTACTGGGGAGAAAGTGAAGAATGCTAGCACTCTGATACAAAGACTCAAATGGCAGAATCACTCTGGGATAATAGCTTCAGGAACATCCGATGTCATTAATGGACTTAAGGACTCATTAAGTTTTAGAATCCCTTTGCTGATGAGCAGAATGCACTTGTCTGATATGGCTAGCCATGTCACATTATTTTACAGGCAGGATGAACATTCTGGAAAATTTATGTCCTTCTTTAGAAGGCTAGGAAGAAAAAAACTCTCAGCCCGAAGGACCACATCAAACACAGAGCACTTCTGAAATCTTCTTTGGGTCAAAATCATACCAAGCATTGCTTATGGAGGCGAATGCAATCCAGGATTGCCCTATTGTCTTTTAGCCCAACCACACTCAGGTCTTCTTTAGAGCGTTTTCCCTCTCTCTCGCAGCTTGATTTGATCCCCTCAAGACTATGCTAAGTTTCACAGTATTCCCAGTAACCTTGTCATAGGACTGAAGCTAATTTTGAAAAAGATTCTCTAAATGAAAAGTGATTATAACCTGGTAGAAATGTGACTACCATTTTTTCCTTTTTGTTTCTTTTTTTTCTATTTTCACTCTACCAGTTAAATTAGCAGGTTCTACTCCCTGGAGATGTTGTTTTAGTTGGTATCAGCTAAGTATTTAAATTTTTAAAATAACGTTTAGTGCTTGAAATATATCGTAAATATGTCTTCTAATCGCATGGTATCTTTGTCTCAGAACCTTAGGTCTTTATATTCATTCTGCTTCATTCCTAGAGAGTAGAGAAAAGAATCCCTACTCTGTCTCCCTGTACTTTCCGTATCCTGGGCAGATATCAATTGCCCACCATGTGCCAGGCACTGTTCTAAGAGTTTTACATGTGTTAAGTCATTTAATCCTCACAACAGTCCTTAAGAAATTGTTATTGCTGATGAGGAAGCTGAAGTACAGAAAGACTAAGGAACTTGAATACTTGATAAATGTCAATCAAGTGACATACACACGCATGCACACACATACTATGCTAGGTGCCATAAGGTATATAGTTCTTACCCTCAGGACATTTGAAGTCCAGGAAGGAAAGAAGACCTTTATCTGGATATCTAAGATTCAAAGAGGTGACAAGATAAATTCCATAAAGAATACCAGGGGAGATCACGTATGGTCAGGAAGAACTAAAACTGTCTTTAGTACAAGGATGAAAAGCCTTCTCTTCTCTTCTGTACCCTGACTCCCTGGAAGCCCCACAGTTTACTGTTAGAGTGGGCACCAAAGGACTGAGGTTCTGCACCCAGAGATGGATATTCTATATTTACGTTTAAAAAATAAAAATAGTCTCATAAAATAGTTGAACATTCTTGTACATAAAGCAGCTGTAGCCATGATACCCAGATTAGGGCTCTGCCTCATTGCGTACACAGAGCTCTCCTCTGACACTGATGAAATCCAGATCC
>NW_007727287.1:98709-99862 GCF_000696425.1 Galeopterus variegatus | reverse complement strand
TTAGGGCTCTGCCTCATTGCGTACACAGAGCTCTCCTCTGACACTGATGAAATCCAGATCCCACCCACGTGGGCATTGAAAGAGCCCATTAGCACATTACCACTTCTGCCTCATGAAACAAATTACAGCCAGGTGGTCTCCTACTCGTTGCAGAAACCAGGGAAGTGGAACACATAAAGATGATCCTTTCACCAGATGTCTCGGGAAGCTTCTGGAGGATAAAGGGGTAGGAGTTATATTTTCTATCATCCCAGTTCATTCTTCTACCTCCTCCCCAGCAGACCACCAAAAGCCCCCATGCTTAGAAAGAGATCATCAATAGGAAGCAATAACAGTAAAAGGCTAAACCTGTACTCTGCCATATTTTTACTTTAAAAAATTCTCCAGAAATAAACTTGGGGGAGCATCAAAGTTGCTGTGAAGAAAAGGACAGATTATCAACAAAGAAGACAATGGTGGGTGTGATGGTATCCACTGGGTCTTCCCTGGCTCTAGAGATCATTCCGCATAGGAAAGTAGCTACTATCCATCCAGGACCACTAACATCATTTGAATCCAAGTCTTGGGGAGGCTTCCGTTCACAGATAGTAGCCACACAATCTTTGGGCAGTTTGGAAAATAGCATTATCTGTCTTCAGAGAAAACACAGAGCCCTGGCCTAGAATAATTGTGGGGCTCTGGAAAAAGGATTCTCTAAAAGTTCCAGAAGTCTATGAAAATATGCAGATTTTTCTAAACTGGGTTACAGTACATTTAGTAAAGTTGGGCTATATTACTAAACATTGTTATGATATGCCTTTCTATTCAGGATAATTGTGGAGAGGATTCCCTACCAAAATCGGTCTCTGTGTTGTACAGATAAGCTGATAGCATTGCTGATAGGGTGGAAAGGTTTCAGTCTTTACTGTTACTACATAAGTACGATAGATGGCTATGTACATATTCAAGCATTTCTCAGGTTCCTCTAGAGACTGGTTTGACAGGGTGGCTCTCTTCTTTTATTTTGTTTTGTTTTCTTTTGGAGTATTTTATCAAAACGTCATGGGCAAGCCCATTTTATGTAAGCATTAAAACCTATTCACAATCCAAATAGAAAGGATTTTAAGATTATCGGCCCATTTGGGGTAGTTAATATCTCTACTCCCCTACATGA
>NW_007727287.1:96217-98127 GCF_000696425.1 Galeopterus variegatus | reverse complement strand
GGAGGATATGTGGATGTGTGAACAGACCTGACAGACAGAATTTCCTGTAGAATGGATGTCTTACCTATACAGCTGCACTTGAGTTTTAATAGGAAACTTTATTCAGTGTTCTTTAACATTCTGTGAAATGAGAGATGAAGGCACGGTCCAGCTCTCACATCCTAAGACACACGCCTTTGTATAGAATTTTCCGCCTTCCCTTCTCTCTCTATCTATATAGATCTCTTCTGAATTCCTGCTCCCCTCCTCTTCCCACAGCATGCACCATGGTGAACAGATCCCTCAAATCTAGGCTCAGAATTTCCTGATTTTCCCAGCATTAACTATGCTCTCATAGGTGCTCCTATGTATCTTATGAGGCACTTACCATACTTTAAAATGCTTGTAGGATAATTTATACGGTCATCTAGTCTGTTGAGTTCTTTTTTTCTCTAGGAAGGGAGAGGCCTTGTCTGATTTGTCTAGAACTGGGGCAGGAACCTCACAGGTATTACTGACGTTTGTTGTCCCTTCTCTTAAGGATGATCCTCCCTAAAGGACATAGGTTTATTCTTTCTTTTACCACCTTTTCCCCCCTTCTCTGCTTGTTTCTCTCAAATGGACATTTAAAAAAGAATGAGGAGAGAAGAAAAGAAAAAGAGAATTGGGAGAGGGAGGACTGAGTGCAATAGGAATAACCAAATAATCAAGGCTGGAGGAGGCTGTTTCTCAGAAATTCCCCCTGGGTGACACTGTCCCCATCTGGAACTCTAAAATTCTAAGGGTTTCTTTTGCCCACTGTGGTATCCAGTATAGAATGTTGTGTTTAGAAATACTGTAAACAGAGACTTGGAAGAGCAATTTAAAACAGCAAAATGGTGCCCCTGAAATTGTTTTTGTAATTATAATCTTTGCACTGGGAAAACATGGCCTTCTAATTGACATGCCCTCCTAGTGGGGAGGTCTGATACACTCTGATCTGCAATGGAAATTACAAGGAAAAGCAGCTAGATTTAAGGAAGCAGTTCTCTAACTTTGCAGCCAAGTGCATTGAATTCCTCTTTTTCTTTTTCCTTTCCAGAGGTGATTTAAGAGCTATTTAAGCAGGTAAGCATAGTCCTGAGAGAAAAAGCAAATGAAAAGAAGGGTTACAGGATACAGCAAACCTAGAAAGTGAGAGCAGATGTCTGTCTCTAAAAAGACTGCAATGGTAAACACATTCCTTAAGTGTCTCTCACACACACATATAGCCTTTATTCTGTCAATTATCTAATTTGAATTATTTTCCCCACCTCTGATTTTTGATTCCTGAATATCTTTCTTAGGCAACATCAGTTGCAAACAAAACATAAAAGCTTTCATTTGTATTTAGAAACAGAAGGGAAACAACAGGTACCATAGGAAATTTTAGGGGAGTTAAATTTATTGTCAGCATCTATTATTTTTCTTCTAATTTAATTTTTGTTTTGACACTTTAGGATCTTCATCCTCTTATCTGTATTTAAGTGATGGGTCATCGGTTTTTGGAATCGTTCACTCATCACCCCTTTCCTTCTGCCCCCACTTCCCTCTCCAGCCCCCTCAGCCTCTTACACCTCCTCCCCACAACTTGAACATCAAGTTAAAATTCTGAAGACAATAAAGTTTGAGATCATGGAACTTGGATGCACAAGGTTACAGTTGGGTGACCTAAAGCTTTGCCATTTTTAATCGCTGGCCTCTTACATATTCTCCTAAATTGGTATCAAATAATGTGCAAAGGGGCTGGCTGGACAGCTCAGTTTTTGGTTAGAACTCGGCCTTGCAACAGCAAGGTAAAGGATTCAGATCCTGATACCAGCCAGCTGGCAAAAAAAAATGTATTTAGTTAGTTTCTGTTGCTTATAACAAAATACATGGAACTGGGTACTTTGTAAGAAAATGAAATTTAT
>NW_007727287.1:94635-95654 GCF_000696425.1 Galeopterus variegatus | reverse complement strand
TTCTGTTGCTTATAACAAAATACATGGAACTGGGTACTTTGTAAGAAAATGAAATTTATTGTTTATAGTTTCAGAGACTGGGAAGTTCAAAGTCCAGGGCACACATCTTGTGAGGTTCTTGGTGGTGACTTCACTGATGCAGGGTATCACATTGTGAAATGGCAGAGCAGAGAGAGCAGAGAAAGAGCGTAACCTCCTCATTCACTTTTCTTTTAAAGCCCTCAGAACCACACCTCTGACCACCATTTTTAACCCATTCACTACTGCACAGTCATGCAATCCAATCACCTCTTCAAGGTTCCACCTTTCAATTACCATAATAGGATTTCTCACCCTCTTAACAGTCACAGTGGGGGCTAAGTTTCTAATACATAAAACTTGGGGGACACAATTCAAGCTTCAGTGAGTTTTGGGGAGACATAACTCAATTTACTACAACAAATAGTATGCAAAACATATGATGACTTCATTGGAACAACTTCACCAGTCCTTGAATAATTTTGTCCCCTCAGGCTGGACACACATTTTTAGCAGCTTAAGGCTGTTAAAACTACTTTGTCACTTTTTTTTTCTTCCTGCACTTTTACTGCCGGCAACAGAGACACAACATGGGATGCAAGGCCTTCTGTTGCCCACACAAGTCTCTTCTATGCAGAACAGCAAGGCCACTCTCACCAGAACTGCCACATGCCCGTGTCACTGAGGGCTCCGTTCAGCTGAGGCTCCCTAACCGCCCCCATCACCAAAGGGGAGAGGCACTAATGGAAAATTTTCAGGGAAAAGGACATATTCCGGTCCATAGTAAATCCCAAGTTGCCTTTCTTCTGTCAAATAACAGACCTCTCCACAAATCTTAAATTCCAACTTCAAAATAATCAAGGATGAAAGAGGGGGAGGAGAAGTACTAAGCCATGGGGATCATTAGTTCTGATTTGTAAAACTTAAACACGAAATGCAAAATTAAAAACAAGGGAGAAAACGTTGACCAGTCAATTAAGTGGTGGCAGAACAACAAAAAA
>NW_007727287.1:92514-93667 GCF_000696425.1 Galeopterus variegatus | reverse complement strand
AAGGATGAGAGGAACTGAGAATGCTCATCCTGCCAAAGAAAACTAGGGGACAGCTTGCGGGTAGGGGACGGATGGGGACAAGGAAACCTCAATTTTCCTTGAAGAGATGAAGTATTGCAAGGGGAAAGAAGGAGCAGGTTTGACGTCTGTGGCCCTAAGGAGAAGAGCCAGGACCGATGGGGAGACTAGATTTTGAGGATGTTATAAGAGCACAGGTGGCAGTTCATAACAGTCAGAATTACTCAGTGACGGAATGGGGCATCTTAGTGGAGGGCAAGGTGGAGTTTAGCACCAGGAAACTGATTGCTGAATCTTGTTTTTACGTGGATCTAATGGTGTGATGGAGGAAGAACTGAACTAGGAGCTGGGCGTCCTTGCTCTGCCACTTAATGGCTATAAGATATAGAGAAAATCGATCAATCATTTGGACTTCAGTTTTTTCATCTTCCAAACGAGTGTGCTTATCTCTTGGGTGTGTTTATCTCTAAAGTCCTTCCAGCTCTCATTATATGTTATTATTGTTTCTTTACACTTTTTCTACTAATTTTTCATAAATTGATGAGGTAGGGGCATCATGTAGGCATAACTTGGGCATACTATTTTGACATACATTTCTCAAATTTCATTCTCTTCATTCAGAATGCCATAGAAGTATTTCCCCTTATGCATTGCAGTAAAAATCCCTCTTGTAACTGGAGGTGCTTGAGGGTTTTGGTTGCCCTCTGTTTCTTGCAAATAGTACAGCTAAATTCGTGTGATGAGAAGTTGTAAGTGATACAGAGGGGAAAAATGTGTTATACCCAACTAGGATCAGAGCCTACTGGTTTTATTGATGATGCATTCTGCTGTGTATTGTTCAAAGTAAAATAGAGAACCATGAAAAAGATTCAGGCTCTACTAGGCTCTTGCAGGAAGCAAGATAAGGGTTCAGTGAAGCACGGTAGTATTTTCTTTCCTAAGACTGAGGGCACAAGATTGGATATTGGCAAATACTCTCACCACCATAAAATCTCAATTCTTGTTCTATGCCCTTCCCTGAGCTCTCACATTCATCACATTTTCTGCCCCCCCAACCCCATCCCGAGTGTATACACCTGTTTCAAATCATTTAGAAAACATTTCACTGAAAGGCATTATAATTAGAGTAGAAAAA
>NW_007727287.1:89178-91944 GCF_000696425.1 Galeopterus variegatus | reverse complement strand
ACCTGTTTCAAATCATTTAGAAAACATTTCACTGAAAGGCATTATAATTAGAGTAGAAAAATGGGTTGGTCTGATTAAATTTAAAGGACGAGTATGCGTGGCTCCATAATCTACCCTGGAAAGGAAGAACTGGAATCACTAAACTCATGAGCAATCCATCTCTTTGCTGAAAGCTGATATTACAGTCGATGGGAAAGGTACTCTTGTTTATATTTCCTTCTATTCTTAAATCACCAAAAGATGTAGCTTCAAAACAGGGTTTTGAGAAAAGTACCAGCACACAAAATGCATGATATGATGCCAAGAGAGCAAATGCTAGAATCTTAAAAACTTAGAAACTAAAAAAATATATACATATGCATACACACATATATCTATATATCTATATCTACCTATCTATAGAGAGATCTTACCAGTAGAGATGACTTAAGAATCCCACAGAAAAAGAACTAAATATTCTCAATACTGATTCTTTGCGAAACATTTTTCAAAATCTTAAAACTCCCACAGAAAAAGAACTAAATATTCTCAATACTGATTCTTTGCGAAACATTTTTCAAAATCCTAAAACCCTTTCCAACTACTTATCTAGATATATCCTTCATAATTGTCTGCATATCCCTTGTCTCTAAGTTAATGCCCTCCATAAAAAGGAAAAGATTCTGCATGCACAGTCTTGACAACCTTTACACAAATGGTACAAAGTTGGATTTATTGTTGTCTATAGGAAAAGGACAGTTCATTCATTCTTTCCTGATGAATGTTTATTCTCTACCATTTTTAGACATTGCCCTAGGAGACGGGGTGGACTCAAAGATGTGATTAATATGTTCCCTGACCTCAAGTAATTTATCTTCAAGCTGGGAAGATCAGATGTGTAATAAAATTAAAAATAATATGATAAGGGCTACAAGAGACGTATAACATTTTATTGAATTTCAGAGAATGGAGAGATCAATTCTGCTGGACCAAATCAGAGAATTCTTTATGGAGAAGGTAACACATGACTTCAGTGTGACACATTCCCTATGGGAACAGCATGTGGAAAAGGTATCAAGGTAGGGAGTACCAGATGTGTGCCTCCTGGTTAGAAGCATAAGGTACAGGGAGAAGTGAAAGAAAAATCATGATTTACCATCAATGCCAGGAAAAGTAATTTTATTTTTATTTGGTTGGCTCTAAGAAATCCTTGAACTTGCTCTTTACAGTTAGGGGTCTCCTTAATGAGATGCAGTTCTAAAGAAAACTAAGGCATGCAAAACAGAGATGAAACACATAGCTCTTGGAGAAGTGTGGGTGTAATTTGCCATCATAAAATTTGGTGTCTTTTGTGAGGCCTCTAGGGTAGCCTGAAAAGGTTAATCACAAAGATTTCCTTGCTAACAGAATTTGAGTGGAAGCATACACAGACATGTGCACATGTACACACATGCATATAAAATAAATTGCCAGCCAAAAATAAAAGCAGCCAATCAAGACCCTAATAATACCTTTCCCAACATCTGTATAGAGTTAAACATTTGTACAGAGGATTGCTAGATAGAGATATTGATGTCCCTGTATCCAAACAATACACATCCAACAACCATTTTATGAAATTCTATCAGCCTTGTTTTGTCTATATGACGCTAACTATGTATGGGCAGGAAGCAAGCAGAATAAACTCTCTTGGGTGACTGAAGCTTTATAGTCCAATATATCCAGTATACGGAATATACTTAATGTTTAGGAAGCTTTGCAGGACACACTATTAATTAGACTCTCAAGAATGTAATCAAAAACTGTCAATCAACCAAAGCCTTTAACCCCATGTCTTTTTATATAATGAAAAGGAGGTGACTGAAGGAAGTCTAACTAACTCTACTTACTATCCAAAGTACAATCAGGGATAGAATTGGATGACTGAGATAAATGATCCAGAATAGAAGGTTCTTCATCCTTCCAAGGTGAGCTCTTTGCAGCTCTACCTGCTACCTCATAAGTCTGAACTACATTCCACCCTAATGATGGGGCATTTCCTCTCTGAATCAGTCTCAGGACATGGAGGTGGAAATAGCAATGTGTATTCAAGGCTGCCACTCTCTTGAGTTTCTAAGGCAGGGCAGTAAAGATAAAGATAAAAAGGTTATTAGTCTCCAGATAAGATATCTTATCTTCAACACCTTCTCCTACTTCATTATTGAGGCTCTGTCAATTCAATGACAAGCATCTTGATGGTTATTAGTCAATTATCCATCTGCTTGATATTTTACAAATATAAATAAATAGAATATAAATATCGTTAATATCAGTCATCATTTCATTAATACTAATTTTTCTTTTACTCAGACACAATCTTTTAGTTTCAGTAGAAAACAGATTTCCAGCTTCCTATTTATGTGTGTTATATAATGACTGTGAATGTTTAAAAGCATTTACTCCTTCAATCAGAGAATTGTTCTTATTTATTTTCAGATCTACTGAATAATGGATTTTAAGATCCTGTTTTAATTTTATTCTTTTAGAACACATCATTTCTTTTGGTCAAAGCTATATTGTTCATTTTATTTGGATGACAGTTAATCATAGTATTTTCCTTTCTCAAGATATCTTCCATGTCAGAGCTATAAATATAAAAGGTTCTAAATTTTTCAGTTGTTCACCAAAGAGTTTTGGAACACCCTTACTTTTGTGTGAGGCACAGAGTTGAGTATTGTTGAGAAAACCAGGAAGAATTGAACATAAATTTAGCCCTCAAGCAGCAACAAGTATAGCAATTCAGGTCAT
>NW_007727287.1:85399-88691 GCF_000696425.1 Galeopterus variegatus | reverse complement strand
CAGGAAGAATTGAACATAAATTTAGCCCTCAAGCAGCAACAAGTATAGCAATTCAGGTCATAGGTAATTACACAGCAAAGCAGAAAGTGGTAAGTGACATGGAAAAAGAGGTAAAGCTGTGAGGGACAGCTTAGTCTATTGGTTAAGGACAAGGTCTAAAACCAGCCACCTGACCTTGGAAAATTGTTATACCTTCTCTGAGGATTACTTCTTACATGAAATAAGAATAATAACAGCACCCACATTATGGGATTATTTTGTAAATTAAATGAGATAAGGCACATGAGGAACTTTTCATATTATAGAACGCACATTTAATATTTATCATTATTGTTAGAGTAGAAACGAAAGCGTCACAAAATGTGATAAAACACTAATGTGCTAACTACAGTGCCAGATTAACTTTTAGAGCTCAATAAATAGTTTATAATTAGTAGTACTGGTAATGGTAGTATGTATATCTCTATCTATCTATCTAGAGAGAAAATAAGAAAATAATCATGTTGTATTTAGGAATCAGGGATTTCTTTAAGGAATTTTGACATTCGAGTTGAGCCTTTAAGGACAGATAAGAGATAATACATGGAAATGGGTGAAAAGAATATTTTCTTTAGCAGAAAAGGGATACGCTCAGAGGCAGAAGCAAGAAAACATCAGGTAAGATGCTTTTAACCCTGGGGGCTAAGAGGCTGCTCAGCCTGACGGTGGGTATGTGAAGGGGAGTCAGTGTGTACTGTTAGTATCCATCCAACAAAAAGTCTGACCTTGATTCTAACCTTGACTCTGTAGCAAATGCAGAACACTTGGGGTTTGTTTACGAAAGTTATCATACAAACAAAATAGCATAACTCATAGATGTGATATGGTTTCACCCCTACTAGGTACAGAGAAATCTTATAAACAGAATGGCCTGATGAGTTAAGATAAAGAAGCTACTCATACCATTTTCTTTAAAATTTACATTTACACTGAAGTTCAAACAGTTTGAATCTACAAAATGTTTCTCAATAGCAATTAGTTATTGCTCAATAACAATAACTAAAACAGCTAAAGTTCCCTTTTAAAAAAAATATTAGTTGTCCCATCATTTCAGGTATTTTAACAGAAATGTAAATGAGGTTTACCATTATTAAAAATAAAGGTGAATACAAACTTTTGCACTGGGAACATCCGGATGTTTGTTTTCTCCCCACCCCTATGTCCCCTTTTAATGAAACTGATATGGAAAAGCAAACACCAAAAGTCGTGTTTAAGTGGAAAGGCCAGGTCTGTGGAGACAGCTGGTGGAAAGGGACAGCGAAATGACTCACACGAGTCTGTGGTTTGCTGCTCTCACTTGAAACAGAGCCATGTGAAAATGAGCCTCTGCCTTGAGTATCAAATCCTGAAGATAACCAAATATTTGACCCCGTGTTCAAGTTAGTTTGAAATTCAATTTTCTACCATTTATTTTTACATGCTATACATAAGGTATGCGGCTGATGTATTCAAGCCCATCTTATTTGCTTAATTTCTACCATAGTGACTGCCCCGGTTTATGAGTCCAGAGCAGGTTTCACAGCAGTAAAGGACTATTTTATTAAAGCTTACTAATATCTGGATATTGTTTTTGATACCTGACTTATGAAAGGCTATTATTTTTAAATCAAGAGCAGTTAAATTAGAAACTTAATTCATGATTAAAGGGTATGACTGGGTTATAATAAAAACGTACTTACTATGTGACCACAACATATATACAAACACAGACACATATGCAAACAGACACACACAAATTTTCCTATGATGTTAAAAAAATAAAATTCTCTTTTATTATGCTGATTTCTGAAATGAGTAAACTGCTCTGAAGCTGACATGAAATAATTCTCTAACAATAGACCCCATTTAGTTAATTAGTTGTTGTTGTCGTGCACTGCACAGTGATGGCATAAAACCTTCAAAGGTTATTTCATCTTCCATGGTTGAGGAGTTCATTTCCATGTAGCAATAATCAAGATTAAGCCAGTATTTTATTCTTGAATATATTCAAAAACATTAGCATTGAGACCAAATTTCAATTTACTCCAGGCAGTTACCAAAATCTGTTTTTGTATTAGGCCTTATCTCCAGATCCATATTTTTTTGTAATGATCTCAATTCCACTTTCTTCTCTGCATCTTTTGGTAGTAGCAATGCCTGCTTAAATGCAGTTAAAATTCATTGTAGCACCTTATTTATACTACAGCCCCACACAATATTGTTGATGAAAACAGCACTCACATTTTAAAACAATCAGACAAAGGCCCTTCGAGCAGCAGAACCACTGGATAATATTTCCTTGTCTATATTCAAAGCACCTTGGCACAGTGATACGGCAGCGGGACCCGATTGTGTGAATGTCTTTTCTCTGGGCCTAACCAGATGCACCAACAAGCCCTGCAGAGTCATGAAGGGCTAACAAACAAACAAACAAAAGCGCCTCTGCCTCACAGAGCTATTAGCCTGCACCTGCAAAATCTCAAATAACATCCTCTGATGACAAAATAAAATAAAATTCGCAAAGACCGCCTTCAGCTTTTTGGAAGAAAGTTGTTATCAATATGCCTGGCAGTCCTGTTCCTAATGAATATGATTCCCTTCTGTCTGGGAGAAGCAGGTTTAGATAAGTGGCTATGGCTGAACCATCCTGCACTTATACCATGGAGAGAAGAATGGAGACAAATGCTTCGCCTAGGTGTGCTCTGGTCCCTTTCCCCAGCCCTCCTACCCCACACCTTTGAAGAGCAGCTCTACAGGGAGCTGCAGCACCTGGTTGGCTAAGCACAAGGCCAGCACCCAGAGTCTCATTTCTGTCATCCTGCATCTCCTCCACCACAAATGCCTCTTCCATTCTCTACAGGGGGACTCACATTCTTTGTTCAAGACATTACCTAAACATCACCTCCTATGAAAAGTTCTCCCTGAATCCACCCGTAGAATTAGTTACTGGTGGTACGGCGTAGCAAGAAAAAAACAATGTGTATGTATACTCTTGAGTCAAGGAGGTCTGACTTTGAATACTGGATTTGGCAATTACCAGCTGAATAATCTTAGGCACATTATTTTAAAAATCAGAAATTCTGTTTTTTACTGATATTTTATACTTTTTTCATAGATTGTTTTGCAATGTAATGAACTTGCATATGTACTGGCAAAGTGCCTAACATATATTAAGAATTCAATGCATTTTAATCATTTACCCAACCCCCACTTCACTTCCCTACTCTGACCCTGTTTAAAGAGGAATTTAGTCTCCACTTCCATTATAACAATG
>NW_007727287.1:82577-84356 GCF_000696425.1 Galeopterus variegatus | reverse complement strand
TAGAGAATGAAGAAAATATTTCAGCCTTACACCTAAATATGTGAGCTGGGAGTGTTGTTTAAGATGCAAAGCTTGAAATTATTCTGATTAGAAAGATTATTATCGAACTATATCAAAAAATCAGACTTTAATGGAAGCAAAGAAGGGCAAACAGTGGATTCTGCCAGGAAACAGTATGAAGTTGTTTGTGCAGCAAGATGGAAGAACCTCAGGAGCTCTCCCGTCCCAAAGCATTTCCCCCATATAGCCATAGACTTTTCATGCCATAGAAACACAGCTGAATTTCTGGGATAACACACCAAATTCATTCACACTAAATTATTAATGATTTACTGGGTATAGTAGATCCAGTTTCTTTTAGAGAAATCCAGGGAATGTGTGACCACTGGTTTTCCATGGACAGATCTGGTAAAGGGGAAAAGGCATTAGGAAGGGAAAAACAGGACATAGAGATTTCATATCTCCTATCTAGCTTCTAAGGTTTGATATACATTCGCTCTTTCAGGAGAGAACAGATTCTCACTACATTTATAGAAGAAAACATAGAGCGAAGCACTGAACATTCTTATTACCCATGACTTTTTAAGTATTCTGTTAGTTCCAGCCATCTCGTGCCTGCACTGTGATTACAGAGGCACAGCGGGTCAATGAAACAAGTGCTGTAGTCTGAAATGACCAGGAATTTTGATCGATATTCTCAATTGTTATTTGAAGGGACATAGCTACTTTCTGTCAGAAGAGCATGATCTATTTAATTTTCAACAATGCCTGCAAATAGGTCTCCATTTGTTGGAAGAAGTATCAAGTATGTTGGGTTTGGGTTTTAATTTAAGTTTTAATTACCAGTCACTCTAAAGCTGTTCCTGACATACCAAGCTAAATTGGTTTTATGTTAAGAAATACATTTCAGTAGAATCACAAAAGCTATGGTAGGATTGCAGGTTGTCATAAACTATATAAGCACCAGTTCTACTGGATTTAGGTAGGGCTCTGACTATATTAATTTCTCTTTTAAATGTTGTAAGAAAAAAANAAATTCTGTTTTTTACTGATATTTTATACTTTTTTCATAGATTGTTTTGCAATGTAATGAACTTGCATATGTACTGGCAAAGTGCCTAACATATATTAAGAATTCAATGCATTTTAATCATTTACCCAACCCCCACTTCACTTCCCTACTCTGACCCTGTTTAAAGAGGAATTTAGTCTCCACTTCCATTATAACAATGCTTATTACTCTTAAGTCGTCATGGCTGATGTTCTTTTCTGCACCTGTGAATTCCTATTGCCTGGCTCGTAGTAATAATAGCAGCAGTAGTAGTGACAGTCAGCATATGTAGTACTCATGTGTGTGCTGCTGTTCTAAGAGTTTTTATACATTAAGTCACTGAATCCTAAACACCAACATTTTGATGAAGTACTAATGTCTCCATTTTACAAATAAGGAAGGAGAGTAATAGAGATGTTAGGTAACTTTTCCAAGGTCACACTGCTGGAAAAGCTGAAGGCACTTTTTGTGGATTTGATTTTATTTCATCATTACAGGATGTTATTTAAATGGGCTCTATTTAAACCCAGTCATTCTGGCTGGCTCTAGGTCTCAGGGTGCACAATAAGCATTTGTCAAATGAAGTAAAACAAGAGCAAGTAAATTCTCCGTAGAGAATGAAGAAAATATTTCAGCCTTACACCTAAATATGTGAGCTGGGAGTGTTGTTTAAGATGCAAAGCTTGAAATTATTCTGATTAGAAAGATTATTATCGAACTATATCAAA
>NW_007727287.1:67046-82416 GCF_000696425.1 Galeopterus variegatus | reverse complement strand
TGATTCCTGAAACTCCATCTTCCATCAGCAACATTAAAAATTAGTCTCCTAGAGTCTTCGTACTTACTCAGAGAGATGGACTTATCTGCCAACCCAAAGTCACTGATGTAATATGGTTGGCAAAACTGCAATTACTAAACCAAGTCTCTGTCTTACCCTTCCTTTGGAAATCTTGGATTTGGACATAGGTAGCAACTATAAGATGATTTTGGGTAATATGTGAATCGCCATTTCGTAACAATTACATATTTAATATTTTTAATAGCTGTTTCGAGGTATAACTGACATAATAAAATGTCCATATTTAAAATGTACAAGCTGATAAGTTTAAGCATATATATGTCTAAGAAACCACCATCATAGTCAAGATAAGAACATATACATCCATCACTTCCAAAAGTTTCCTTGTGTCACTGTCACCCTCTTCTAACCAGTCCATCCTGATGCCCAGGTCACCACTGATCTGCTTCCTGTTACAATAGATAAGTTTAAATTTCCTTGGACTTTTGTTAAATATGGATTATTGTAAAATATGGATTTTTTTTTTTGGTCTGGCTTCTTTAACTCAGCTTTATTATGTTGACATTCACCCATGTTGTTGCACCTATCAATCAATAGTTAATTATTTTAAATCACAGAGTAGTATTCCATTGTATGGATAAACCAGTTTGTTTATCCATTCACTTGTTGATGGACATTTGAGTTGTTTCTAGTTTTAGGTTATTACAAATAAAGCTCTTGTGAACATTCACATACAATTCTTTGTATAAACATATACTATCTTTTTCTTCTGAGTGAATATGTAGGAATGGAATGACTGTTCATTTAACTTTTTAAAAAAATGGCAAATTGTTTTCCCAATTCATTATAATATTTTATATTCCCACCAAGAGAGTATGAAAGTTCCAGTTCTCCAAATCCTGTCAACACTTGACATTATCAGCCTTTTAATTTTAATTGTTCGAAAAGGTGTGTAGTGACACCTCATTGGAATTTTCATTTGCATTTCTCTAATGATTAATGATGCTGAGCATATGTTATGAACTTATTTGTCACCTTGTATATCTTCTTTGATGAAGTGTCTGTTCAAATCTTCTCCACAATTTTCAATTGGATTGTTTGTTTTCTTATTATTGAGTTTGAGAATTCTTTATAAATTCTGGACATATGCTCTTTATCAGTTATATCCTTCATCTACATTTTGTCTCTTCATTCTCTCAACAGTCTCTGTTAAAGAAGAGAAGTTTTTAATATTGATAAAGTTCACTTTATCAGTTTGTTCTGTTATGGATCATGCTTTTGGTGTCATGTCCGAGAAATCTTTGCCTAACTCACGGAAACAAAGGTTTTCTCTTACATTTTCTTCATGAAGTTTTATAGTTTTATGTTTTACTTTAGGTCTGTGATCCAATATTGAGTTAATTTTTTTGTATATGGTATAAGGTGTAGATCAAAGCTTTTTTTTTTTCATATGGCTAGTCATTTATACTATTAGTTGAAAAGACTATGCTTTCTCTGTTAAATTGGATTTGCTTTTGTGTTAGAAATCAAGTGACCATATATGAGTGGATCTATTTCTGTACCCTCTATTCTGTTTCATGGAGCTACTTACCTATCCTTACTCCAACACCACACAGTCTTGATTATTGCACCTTTATGATAAGCCTTACAGTTTGCTAGTGTTAGTTGTCCAAGCTTATCTTTTTCAAAGTCTTTTGGCATTTTAGGTCATTTGCATTTCTGTATGAATTTTAGAATCAGTTTGTCACTTCTACAAAAAAGCCTGCTGCAATTTGATTTGGAGTTGTATTGAATATGTATAGATCAATATGGGGAGAACTGACAATAATATCAAGTCTTCCAACTCATAAACACAGTATATTTATTCATTTACTTAAGTTTTGTTTAATCTCCTTTAACAATATTTTATAGTTTTCATTGTTTTAGTTTTGCATACCTTTTTTTTCCCTCAGATTTATCCCTAAGTACTTCATAATTTTTGGTGATATTCTAAATGTCTTTGACTTTTTATTTCAATTTCCAAATATCCATTGCTAGTATATAAAAATATAATTGATTTTTGTATATTGATCTTAAATCCTGTAACTGCTAAACTTGCTTCTTAGTTTAAAGAGCTTTTTGGTTGATTCCACTAGATTTTCTACATAGATATTTATGTTATTGGTAAATAAAAGAGTTTTACTTTTTTACTATCTAGATGACATTCTTCCTTGCAATATTTTGCCAGCTAGAACTTCCAGCACAACCTTGCACTAATCAGTACTTAACTGACTCCTCTAGGGAACCCTCTGCAGATCTCTGGAGTTCTGCTTTGTGAAGTTTTCTCTTCTCAGGATCTCCATCCTGAGAGTTCTAGCCACCCTGGTCCCCTCAGCCTCTCAGATTCGTACCCATATCCTCACCACAGGGAGTATACTATGCCCCTCCTTGGTTCCCTTCCCTGAGGTGTGGCCTGGAAACTCTCCAAAGAGAGTAAGTTGGGGCAATCACAGGCCCTACCTTGTTTTATCCCCATCCCTCAAGAATCACTGTCCTTTTTTCCTGATATACATACAGTGTCTTGAGAACCATGATTACATATACAAGGGTACTCCAAAAAGTTCATGAAAAAACTGAATTAAAAGATAATATGAATCCTTCCATGAACTTTGTGAAGATCCCTCTTATGTTGTCCAATTTTTTGGCTGTTTCAGGTAGAATGAATCCATTCCTTGTTACTTCATCTTGGTAGGAAGCAGAAGTCTTTATATATTTATTTCAATGTGCGTAAAATATAAATGACAGTTATACAGGTAATAGAGTAGTGATATAATTTCCTTTTAAAATAATTTTAAATAATATTTTTTTTACTTTAAAATTTTTTATTTATTTATTTTAATTGACATATTGTAATTGTACATGCTTATGGGGTACAAGCTGATATTTTGAGACAAATAAATGTTGTATAATGATCCAGTCAGGGTAGTTAATGTATCCATCACCCCATGCATTTGTCATTTCTTTATGGCAAAAACATTCAAAGGCCTCTTCTCCAGCTATTGTGTAATATAGAAAACTTATCAGTTAACCATAGTCACCCTACTGTGCAATAGAAGACCAGAACTTATTCTCCCTACCTAATTGTAATTTTGTACCCATTGGCCAACCTCTCCCTGTCCCCCCGCCCCCCCCCCGCTATCTCTAGTAACCAATGTTCCACTCTCTCTCTAAAATATAAACTTTTTTTTTTTTTTTTTTTTTTGATTCTTCATATGAGTGAGATCATGTGGTATTTGTCTTTCCATGCCTGGCTTACTTCACTTAACATAATGACCTCCAAGTCCATTCATGTTGCTTCAAATGACAGGATTTCATTCTTTTGATGGCTGAATAGTATTCCACAAGCTTTATATGTATAATAATACAGAGTAAACTGATGTGGCAAAAAACCCTGAAGGGAGTACTACAATCTCTCAGTTTATGGAGCACTATAATAGAGAGTAAATTAAAAGCAGAGGTAGGTAAAGGCTTAGGCTAAAAAGAAATCAGCGGGAAAATACAGGTGACTCTAAGCAAGGAAGCAAAAAATCTGAATGTCTTGAAAATAATTTCAGCCTATTTAGTGTAGAGGCAAGGGAGCTGTACTCAGTAAAAGTTATGTTAGCAATCATGGTACTGAAGAAAACAGTAACTGCTGCTCATAACGATAATTTTAGATTTTAAAAAAGGTTAAACTGTTCAGAATACTATGCTAAAGTGAGTAATCATAATACATTTTAGGAAAAATAAACATTTAAAACATTGTAACAATAAACATTTTTAAAAATGTCTTGCTAAAGGAGATAAGACAGATATCTGCAGAACTTAATCACTGAGATCATCTTAATAGTGTTTCCTGAAAACTACAGAACAGGATGTTATTGTTTATTATGTCTTTGATAATTCGGGGGCATTAAAAGAAAAACTTTAGACCAAAAAAAATTTAATAGAATTTATTTGAGCAAAGAACGATTCATGAATCAGGTGGTGCTCAGAATCAGAACTGATTCAGAATGCTCCGCTGCAGTCGCATGGGCAGCAACTTCTATGCAGAAGAAAGATAAAGAAAATTTGTTTGATTGGTTTTGAAAGGAAAGATCCTAGTGAGAGGTTAGTTGGTGGTTTCTGATCAGTAATATCTCTAGTTCTATTTTACTGTTCACTTTAACATAGGAATCTAAAGCCTTGGGCTGTTTCAGTCTAATGGCCTTTCTTTAAGTTTTTTTTTTTTTAAAACAGGGTAAAGTAATTTGGTTTGCTAGGGCAGACATGGAACAATTTTGTTGACTTTAAAGGCCCAGAGTTAGAGTAGCTCAAGTGTTGGACAACTGTGGTGATCTTTCAGATCTGCAGGTGGAAGGGGTTGGGGGCAGCAAATTAGCTCACCATTAGGAACACTTAGCTTCCCAGATGGCACAAAGAATACCATGAACCTAAGAGCAGTACCCTCTGAAGCCCCACAGCCAGAGATTTTCTTTTGTGTAACTTTTTCTCTAATAACAAATGCCTCATTCAAACTATGTATAAGAATCATTGCAGAGGAATTCTTTCAATCCTGCAAAATTGTTTCATAATAAAAGTGAATATTTCTTTATAATGATACAGTTAAGAAAGTACTTGATCACATCTTATCTTAACTTTAATACTCAGAAAAATTTAGAGACAGAGAGTATTATAATTATCCCTATATTACAGATGAGAAAGTTCTAGGAGAAGGTACAAAATCATACAGTTTCTAAGTGACAAAACTTGGAAATGAAAACAGATCTTTCTCTCCCAAGCAAGAGCTGTTTCCAACCACAGAAATAAGTTGGGGTCTCACACCTAATTCCATTTTTGATCCTCTGATAGGGTTAAAAATGTAATCTGAATCCATTGCCAGGCGTGAGAGGTTTCTAAATCTCCTAAAATGATTTTATATATATGTATGGGCTTTTTTTTCTTTTTTCCTGAGTGAAAGGTTCAAGCCTTTAAGACCCAAAATGGGTTTAACAGTTCTACCTGCCTGTGGAGTATACATAAAGTAAACGTATTTCACAGCTCCTGGTTTTCCAAAGCCTTGCAGTTTCTGGTTTAGCCTAACTTCTTAAAAGTACATATAAAATGTTGACCTTGCAAAAGACAGGAAATTTTCCCCAGGCTATAGTCTCTGTTGTAAGATAAAGAATTGTAGCACAGCAAGGTTGCTGGCTCAAAGGACAGACAGGTTACTGATTAATGTGTAAGGATACTGGGAAGCTGTGAAGGGAGAGGGAATGTTTGCTAAGATCAAGCTTTGTTGGTGGATCCACTTATCTTCTTGCAAATTGCATTATGGAATGTCACCTTGCTTGTTTCACTGAATATTACCAGCCTATATTGTTAAACTATAACCCCACCTATGTTCTCTTCCTGTAACTTCCTGGTCTGGAGAATAAATGCAGGAAAAGAACCCCAATTTGTGGTTAATTTCCCAAATGGAAGAAATGCCTTGCTCTTGAGGGCTCTGGGAGCTTAACCCCTTTGGAGCTTCTCACTGCTCAAAAGAGATGGGCTTTGAGAAATCTTTTGCCCAGCAGAAGAGGGGTGACAAATCCGGTGGAGGCAAAGCAACACCTGCCCTAGATAGTTTTGGCATGATCACTTAAGCTGGAATTATAAAGCTCTCAGTTCCTGACACTCTTAATAGTTCCTCCTATTCCAGTGGTGCAAAGGGAATCATATTAGTAAACACCAGAAACCTAAGGGAGGACAGAGTAGTGTTTCTATTTCTATTCAAGTCAGCATTTTCCTACTGCCTCACTTCTTTGCTTAGGACAGCTGATTTCAAGCCTGAGGCTATGGCTCTAACAACAGGATTTGACACCCTGTTTCACATGGGCACAATATTTTTATCAGCCACTGAAACCAACACTAGGGTTTGCTTAGGACAGCTGATTTCAAGCCTGAGGCTATGGCTCTAACAACAGGATTTGACACCCCAGTTTCACATGGGCACAATATTTTTATCAGCCACTGAAACCAACACTAGGGATTGGGCCGATGGCTTCCAGATCTCACCCCTGAAAAGAGTAAACATTTTCTAGAAAGAATGATTCTGACTAGAAATGTAAATCATACGCATATATTATCTTCTCCTGACAGCAGAAGTTTACCAGTTTCCTGGAAGGGAAAACAGAGTAGACAGCAATCCATGACTAACTGGAAAGACTAGAAGTTTCTGTGTTCTCCTTGGAAAGGGTTGCAGCAGAAGGATCATTCCAACTGTGCAATCTCCCAGGCAAATTTCTCTTTGCCTTTTTTTTTTTAAATTAGTACTTGAGTAAGTTGCTTTGCCTGGTGCACAGACATAGCTGGTTCTGAGGAACAATTTACTTGGCTCAATGTCATCCTCTCCAAAACTCTCTCATTCTCCTTAATTTGCAGACAATTCCTTCTCTAACAATGGCCTATGGCTCATCCGCTGGCTCTGTGACCTGTCTTCTGCCATTATTTTCTCTGCCAACTCTGTTCCACCCACATATAGTTGCTCTTCTTTGAAACTGATAAACATGTCTCCACCTCAGGACCTTTGCACCTAATATCCCCTCTGCTTAAAATGTCTTTGCCCCCAAGAGCCACACGTCTTGATTCTTCACTTTATTTAGGTCTTTGCCCAAGTGTCACCTGATTAAAAACCATCCGGTAAAGAACGGTGACCTTCCTACTCCCAGCAGTCTCTAACTCCCTTATCCCACTTCATTTGTCTTTGTGGCACTTTCAGCATCTGCCATATCACATACTTTCATGTTTACTTGTTTACTATCTGCCTTCCCACAGCTAGAATGAAACTTCCATGACAGTGGGAGTTTTGTTTCCTAGAAGAGTACCTGGCGAGAGGAGGTTCTCAGTAAATCTTTGCGGACTGACGGACTGACTGATGTGTGCCATCAAATGAACTTCCTGATTTTCCACTACATGTTATGACACTTGTCATTGAATCTTAGGTGGTACTTCTGGGTCCAGGACTAATGAGACGAAACTTGGATAAACTGTTGCAAAGTAGATGGTGGGGTCTTGTCTGTGGCCTTTATATCTGAACTATCAGGCCTGACCTACGTTCACTAAACTACCTTAGCGTTCCTCTGCTTTCATTTGTAGTTTAGAAAATTCTTCCAATTTTGCACCATTTTTCTAGGAGTCAATCATTTACTCCACAAAATATCTATTCATTAAATCTTACTCTATTAACCATGGCTTATCTAGCTACAGTAAGCACTACAGATTTAAACAGAGCTCATTTTAAACTCATAAACTTTTAGGGTAAGAAGAAATAATGAAAGGTCACCAAACTCATTCTCTCACCTCACTTATGAATTACTTCCAATAAAAATAATATATGATAATCACAAAAGTGATAGTTTCCATGTATCAAGTTCTTTTCTTAGTATTATCTGATTATCTTAGGGTATAGTAAATGCATGCTTGAATTTGTTTCACTGGTTCCTTCCAGTAACACAGCTAAATAGATGGGCATTAATTGTTGGGAGTGGCAACACTGTATAAATGGTTACTTGTGCATATGGCTGAAAGGTGCCTATGTTTGGGGCACTGTATTGGGCATGTATGCATATCTGTTGTGTGATTTAGGACCCATCCCACCTAGGGCCTAAATCTACTGTCACAGCCCTGTATCCAAGAAGCGTGATTACTTTGTGGCCACCCCAAGGAGCTAACCTGGCAGACCGAGGTTTTTTAGATTGTGGCCAGGCTTGTTTCTTTCACCCATATCACTCCTTCAGAATCAATGATCCCACAGCCACAGATAGATTCCAGAGGGAAAGTGCTGTTCTTTATTTAAAGCTTAAGTGGACTTAGAAAATCATCTTGAGTTACATCCCAAAGGGGGAAAAACACAGCTTGAATGGTAAAGGAAAAGCTGCCATCTCCTACTTCTTGTGCCACCCAGGGGCACGTTCCTGAGTTTCTTCAGGTTATGTTTAACCAGAGCAGCAACGTCAACAACAGACAATTAGGTGAAAGCCTTGAGCTTAAAGATAAGCTGTCAGGGACTGGATCCATTTCCTTCTTGGATGCACTGTTCAGACTCAACATTCCAGCAGCCTGCCTTAGTTGACACGTGTAAGGCTGGGGTGGTAACCTGAGCATTTCTTCAATATTGCAAGCATTTTTTGATCTCCATTCAAAGACACATAAATATACACAAACCAATTAAAGCTCAGTTATTATGTAAACAAGGGGGCAGTGTTTGTCAGCCCTGCAGTATGCTGTAGTGCTCTTAGTTAGGGAAAAGTAGAATTACCCCAGATGTCTTGTTAGGTGCATCGATACCATTAATGCTCCTTCTTCAGATAAGTAAGCTAATTAGAAACAGATTCAGCATTTCTCATTCAAAAGCCTAGCACGTTGGATGAAGAAAAAGCAGGCAAAGAGAGGTGAGTTTTGTGCCAAAGCTGTGCACAGTTTTAGAAAACTGGCAGGACTGTTTCACTGAGCTCTTCATTCCAAGACCATGCAACTGACTCAGTCATTACTACATAAGGCTGCTCCCGGAGCAACATGAGAACGAAAATGCACTAAGTGACTGAAAACAGGTTATCATTGTTGGTATGTTTTCCTGTGCTGTCTCTTCTCATAATGGCTAAAGACACACATTTACCATAGGTCTATTTTTGGCTTCTGTTTTTATTTACCCCTCAGTCTTTTTATTTATAAACAATATGTTTATTACAGAAAACTTTGACACTGTAGAGAGGATAATAAAAAATACCTCTATGAGTAATTACATCATCCAAAGATACTACTATTATTTTGTTTTATTGTATTTCCTTATATAATTCTGTCTGCACACTCACATGTTCATACATGTGTCCATGCATTAGTTTGTTCCAAAAAATAAGTATAATACTATATACTTAGTTTTGTATCCTGTTTTTTCCAAGGTATAGAGTTAACATTTCCTCATATACTTAAGACTGAAAATATGATTTAATTATTGCATCATATTCATTAATATGTATGTACAATATATACTTAAGTAAATTGTTCAGAATTTACCATGCACTCACTGAATTTTATAGTAGGCCCATTGGAGCCCAGTTTGAAAGTCGTTTCCTCTGAGAAGCCTTCCCTGATCTTTCCAGAAAATCGTGTCTACCTCTGAGATCTCACAACATTTCATACTGAGAGGTCATTAATGTCTTGTGTGTACAGGTTACTTTCAAACAATACCACCTCTGGAAGACAGAGACTACATCTTATTTATCATTATAGGTCCACAGATTCTAGTGTGTATATATATATATATATATATATATATATATATATATAAGCAAAGAATGCCAATTTAGTGCCTGATGCCTCAGTCATGCCAGCCTCCTCCATCCATCAGTCACTCTGGTCACTATCACCATTGCTATCAAACTCCTAAAATGTGTGACCTACTTAATGATCCCTTTCATGAGGTAGTGCCTGTCTCCAAGGCAAAAAAATTGAAAGGCTTGGTTACCAATGGGCTGTGGGTCATCTACATGATGCATGTGTACATGTACACACACACACACACACACCCCGACACCACTCATTTCTGTATTCCCATGCAAAATATATATGCAAAACCCTAAGCAAGATGAAAAGAAAACAAAAAGACTAAAGAAGAAGAAGAAGAAAATGGGAAAGGCAGAATATAAAATGAAAAGCACAACAAGAGACTGTGAATGCTCTGTGCGTGAGAGATGGATCCTCGGATGGGCAGAGAGGGGTAAATATTTTATCAGTGAAGGGCCCCCAGAAGCTCATTGTAAACAGAGGCAGCACCAAAGGAGCAGCTCAGCTCTATTTTAATCTGTCACTTACCAAGAGTGCAACCTGGAGGCAGGAGGCTGATCACAAAGGCAGTGTCCTTGTATTACTTTGTTTCTGTTGCCTATAACAAAATACATGGAACTGGGTAATTGTAAGAAAATGAAATTTGTTGCTTACTGTTTCTAAGGCTGGGAAGTCTAAAGTCCAAGGAACACATCTGGTGGTGGCAACAATGACCCAAGGGGTCTCACTTTGCAAGATGGTAGAAGCAGAGACAGACTAACCTCTTCAAGTGTTCTTCCTTTAAAGCCCTCAGAACCATGCCCCCGACCACCATTATTAATCCATTCACTACGGCCTGGCCCTACAATCCAATCACCTCTTCAAGGCCCCACCTTTCACTTAGCATAATAGGATTTCCCACCCTCAACAGTTACAGTGGGGTTTAAGCTTCAGTGATGTTGGGGGCATCCCGTCTACAGCGGTGCTGTTCTCAGATAGCATCTCTGTCAGCTGAGTGCAGCAGTGATGACTATGCTAATGAGACAGCAATAGAAAGAGATGACTTTATAGTGCTGTTTCTCAAATGCAGGATAAATGTCTTGGAATTTTGTTACAAACGTGGATAGTCCTGACCCTAAATACATTTTGGTTCTGTAATTCTGTAGTAGAGGCCAAGAAACTACATTATTAGCTACCACCCAAGTGGATTCTGGGGTAGGTCTGAGGGCCACTCTTGAAGGAAATACTCTACAAAGGGATGAAAAGAGATACAGAGGAAGGGAAGGAAAAGGCAAGAACTAAATTACCTAAAGTCACCCAAACAGTGCACGTTTTGGTATATCATAATCATTAGAGTAAATCTATTAAAATATCCTGACAATATTACTTTGTTGGCTTGAGGTAATGAGGCCAGAACTTTATAAGCCTGTTTATTTTCTCATATCTCTATATTTACCCATTATTAATTATAGATAGTGTCACCAGAAGAATGATGATGCCTTTGTTGTAGGTTCATACTATGAGCTGCATGGCTTATTAGCGAAGAGGTTAAAGAAATGGAAAGAAGGTGGCTTTTCTATTCAACAGATTTTCTCTGACCCCTCAGCTCATTCTACCACACAGAAGTGTCCTGCGGTTCCTCTCCTGAGTGTTTGTAATACTTGAAATTAGTCACTATCACTCCGACTTATTTGCCCTTGGCAAAGCTCCATGAGGACAGAGTCCATCTGTCTTGTTCAGCAGTATGTATGGCCAGCACCAAGCATAGTACCTGGCACATTTTGGGTTCTCAAAACTTTTTGCTGAAAGAATGAATAAGCTTTACTTTCATTGATGAAAATCTACTGCAAGGAAATATGGCTAAAAAGAGAATGATAAAATCAGAAGCTTAAAGTGTACTGTAAGAATGAATGAACTACAATATATCTTGATTGATACAAATTTATTGACTGAAGAGTGAATAATTAAATGACAAGAGACCAAAGATTAAAAATGGTAAAGAAGACATAGGAATGTCTCCCCCAACACAGTCCTCTCTTTAGTGGGCCACTTCTTCCCTTCTTACTTTGCCTGAGTCACCACAGGTGAGCTGTGAGAGGGTGAAGGGCCCGCCAGGTGCAGGGCTGCACCAGAGCTTGTGGGGTGTGAGACAGAGGCTGGCCAGCAGCAAGGGGATCACGTTCCAGGAAGGACCTGAGCTGGAAGCCTCTCAGACGAGCTGCAGGCCAGGCTTTGGTCCCCTATCTGCAGGAGTACCAGGAGAGGCTGTGATGATGGTCTGAAATGAGTGCTGCCATCTTATCCACAGTATTCAGATATTCTCCATTGTTTCTGCCTTAAAATTGACTCTTTACGCCTTCCAATCAGGTTCGTGATCTGCAATGAAGAAAGCTTCATCCTCTCAGTAATCTCCAGTTAACTGCCCAAGAGCATAAGTATGTCTTTTGGATGGGAAAATCAAGACTTTTCAGGGACAGGGCCCAAGCGTAAGTCTTTTGGAAAAAGCTTCCCCAGGTACTCTGATATACTCTCTTGGTTAGGAGTTTAGAATTCAGTCAGCTTAGCACCAAAGATGAGCCCGCATGCTCTTGCTAGCTATATAGTTATCCTAAGAAAAACTATGTGTTCTGCCTTCTTTGTTTCATCTAAGGTATTTAGAATCAAGATTCATAATTGGTTTTTGTCTTTATGCCCGAATTACCAGACTTTAATAATTTGTTCTGCAGCTTTCCTCATATCTGTGAGCCAAGATCTAGACTCTAGAGGAGAATACACTTGAAAGCTGGCACACCCAGATTCAGATTTGGTTCTATTATTTACTTGTAATATACCCATGAACAAATACTTTAGCCTAATTTTCTGTATTTATAAAACAGGGATAATGATAACAAACATAATAGGTATAATGTTGAGATAATTAAGAGTGGAAAGAAGTAAAAGTACCTTGATCCTGGCATTTAGTAGGCATTCAATCACTGTTACTCCCCCCCGCATCTTGTCTCTCAGAAAAGGCCCTAGCTTGCCTGCAAAGCCCTCTTGAGCATCTGAACACGGAGAATTTTGCAACCCTTCTGCTACAGGCAGGTGCATCCTTCCCCAAAATACTTCCCAGTCCAACACATCATGCCCTCCTTTTCCTTAATAAAGAAAGGATTTCTCAGCAATGCGAACAAGGTTCTTTAGTGTTGGTTGCATACCACTTAATTTTTACCTGGCATTTTTGTTTTCTACTTCTAAGTCACAAGTTCAGGGAAAAGTCATGTAGGTAAATCCAAAGACAAGCTTTCTGCTAACATGCCTTAAAAAAAAACCTTTAAAATATTTATACATACAGAAAAAGTAATTTACTACAACCTTCAGTTCAAACACATATGTGCCTACTCATAATTAAAAGTGACTAATAGAGCAGACTGCCCCTCATTCATGGATTTTAACAAAAAAGTTATAAAATGTGGGGCATGGCAATTAAGAAAATGAGAATAACTACTATCTATATTATGCTTATCATGAGCCCAAGCCCCTCATTCATGGATTTTAACAAAAAAGTTATAAAATGTGGGGCATGGCAATTAAGAAAAGGAGAATAACTACTATCTATATTATGCTTATCATGAGCCCAACACGATAAGCCACTGACTGAGTGTTTTACATTTATTATCTGATTTGATTCTTACAATAAGCTTACAAGTTGGATGTGGTTCTCAGCATTTCACAGGTGAGGAAATTTCAGAAAAAGAGGCTAAATAACTTAGCCCAGGTCAGCTAGCTAGTAAGTGAGGAGCTAGGATGCTGGTGCAGTTCCAAGGGACACTGAGGCAATGCACACGGTATTCATACAGTACATGCTTCCCAAAGGCATCACTGATATAACCAACACCTGCTCATCCGAGAGGCACAGTCTCCCCTGACTTGGCTGACTTACACTGTCATGGAATGAAATGGGCAGAGAAGCCTGTCTCTTAGAAATGGCACTTCTGGACATCTAGGGCGTAGGCTCAGAATCTGGGATATGTATTTAGAATTTTCCAGGGAGGTGTTGGTGGCCTACTCACTGTAGCCATATGAATAACCAGCCTTACGTAGTTTGGGTGGGAAGGGGAGCAAAGAGAATTAACCTGGCAGGGGAAAAATTTCTTTCCTCACAAATAACAAATCCCAATTATTTAAACACATGCACACGTCTAAGGAAGTCACTGATTTTCCTTCAACAAGCAGCGCCTAACAATCAACATCTTACAAACCTGATTCCCACATTCTGAGCTTTAACTTGGCACTTTCAAAATTCCCTGTCAGATCTATTTTCAAGGTTCATATGGCAACACTGCTTGTAAACAACTCAGCCCTTACTAACAAAAATGTAAATGAAGCCACACTGCACCCTCACTGAAGACAGCAAGCAAATTCTGAGAATGGGGGAAGAAAAAGGTGTGCTTCCCATTTGACCTGTTTGTGATTTTGATCTTCACACACCAAGTGAATGCATTAGAAAAGCAACACCTTTTGAACAAGAACGTTCACAGCAAATGCTTTCAACAGGACAGGCCAGATAGAATGAAATGATCTCTTTTTCTTTCTGATTGAGAGTAGTATGACTGATGGACTTGTTAAAAGCACAGCCATTACTGCCATAAGTAAAATGAAATAACGTTTATTACAACATTTCTGTAACTCCCTTACAATTGCTCTGACTTGAGATTTTAAGCATGACTGTGAGATAATTTAGTTCCCGTTATTTTCATGCCCAGCAGCAAAGAAATTAGTGAAAATTGCATTAGAGAATGCGTTTCTATAATGGTTTTCATGCAGTTGTCCTCCCACAATGCAGTTTAGTTTAGGGAGGTTTCCACGAGGAAGAGCGGACAGCAACTTTGGTTTGGAACCCTAATGTTCAAAGTAATTTAATAGCAGGCACTTTTCTGGAAAACCTTCTGAATATCCTGCAAGTCCAAATCCAATTACCTGTGCAGGCTCTAATAACTAGTTACATGAGTATTTTTCTTTTTTCCCTGGTACCTGAGCAACTACTTGAGGCTACAAATTCATGTCTCTTATGAACAACTTTTTAGATTTTATTTTTTTGACTACAGAAGAAGTCATAAAGATACAATAACAAATGCAAATGAAATATCAAGATGCAAATCGGTCCTTTCTCTAGTAACTTGGTAACTCCAAGTGGACAGGAGATGCAGGGAGGGAAACAGGATGGTGAATGGAGACACTGAACATTTAGACCCAACCACCATGGAATGGAGCAGGGACATCATAAGTGTGTTGGTGGCCAGAGTAGTAGCATAAAAGCAATTTAAGTGAGAAAGAGGGTTTAAAGTTGTTTTCACCTTCTGAGATGAGGCCTTAGTAGGTAATGCATTTTAAAGAGCCGGCAGTCTGTCATAGTTATAATACTGACAGATCTTGGATCCAAGAGCCTTCACCCTGTGCTCTTATTTTGAAAGCAGCATGTAATAATTAAGGACCATGGATAATTGGGTATTGCCTATTCTACAAAAGACAACTGATTAAGTTAGGAGAAGTGCTACAAGGTTGAGTTTAAGGTTTCCCCTCTGAGTTAGGGAGGGTTATGATAGAGATCAATTGAGAGAATAAAACATCATCATTGTGTTGATAAGATGGAAAAAGCAATTCAGATAAGTATATAAAAAAATTGCAAAGAAACCCAGGAAAAATATTCAAACCCACTAGAAAACAGAGAAATGAAATAATGAGATACTATTATTTTTCCTAGTAAAAAAGTTCAAAAGAGTGATGCTATCCAGAATTTGAAGAAGGTGAGGCACATCTAACATGTGCATATACTGCTGGCAGGAGTGTAAATTAGTACCAACTTTTCAAAGTGCGATTTTAGAAATTGTATAAAAATGGATGTATCCTTTGACCCAATAGCTCCACAAAGATACATTCATCAAAAACCTCTCTGTTGGGCCGGCCCGGTGGCGCACTGGATAAGTGCGCCGCTTGGGAAGCGCGGCGGCGCTCCCACCCGAGGGTTCGGATCCCACATACAGACCGGTTCCCGCTCACTGGCTGA
>NW_007727287.1:38856-66046 GCF_000696425.1 Galeopterus variegatus | reverse complement strand
TAGCAATAAAAATAAATTAATGATCAAGCCAAAAAAACGATATGGAGAAAGCTTAAATGCATATTACTAAATGAAAAAAAAAAAAAAAAACCTCTCTGAAATAGCGAATAAAGAGAAAAAATAAAATCCCAATAAACAAAGGGTTTTAAATTAATTAATGAACCTCATTACAGTGGAATAATAATGGCCTTTAAAAAGAAGATTGAACTATATTCACTGGCATGGAAGAATGTTCACAATATAAGTCTAAGTGACAAGATCAGATTACCAAACAATATATCCTGTACTTACTGTATATATATACCTGGATATTTGTGAGAGTACTTCAGAAAGTTCTTGAAAAAATGGAGATAATAAAAAAATTAAAAGATAATATGAATCTTTCCATGAACATTTTGAAGATCCCTCATACATAAACACACACATACACAGATATAACATCCTACACTTACCATATATATACACATATACACACACACATATTTGCACCCACATATCATATGCATATATAAAGTATATGATGTGTAGATAGTATATAGTATAAATACCATATATTTATACATGGTATAATACAGGTTATATATATGCATATACATATCTATATACCTATATCTATATTTGTATCTATCTATACATATATATCTATCATATACTAGTTGGCTTCCCTGTGTTTACTAAAGAGAATTATTACCCACTGTTAAATAAACAAATCCTTGCTCCTACCCATCTTAGAACATGCCAATAACATTTTCCATATGAACAGTGTTGATTATAAAGTTTTGAAGTCTGCAGTTTTGAAGATCTGATCCTAAGACTTTTTATTTGGTGTTTATATCTGAAACCAATATGTTTTTCTGCCAGAGCTTCTTAATACATATATGCCTCTAGATTAGGTCAAGCCATTTCTGTGTGAAGAGTAAAAGGCAAAGACACCAAACTAAATTTTATTTTTATAGATTTATAAACTAATGTTTATGAAAGAAAAATATATAGGTAAATATCTAGTAACAACAAAATGTTAATACGATTATCTCTGGAGTGTGAAAATTTGAGTGAACTTGTGTATGTATTTATGTATTTATCAGATGTTGTTTATTTTAGTGTTTAGATTTGTCTTTTTTTGTTTTTCTTGTCTTCTTGTCTATGTACTTTAACAAAAAGAAGAAAAGAAAACCATAATAAACTAACANCAGATGTGTGCTTTCTTCTCAGTGGCCGTGGTACCTGGGAGATTACTATTTTCCACTGGGAATCCTTTTTTTGTTTTTTTTTGCTACTTGTATATTATCATTTGTGCCACAAACAAGTTTGTGTTCTTTTCTTTTCTTTCCTCATGCCTGTCCCTTTCATCAATGACATCTGTCAACCCAGAAAGAGGTTTGACTCTTCAGATAATAAGATGGAGGGATGATGAATTTTTTGGGGGGGGGCGGGGGAGAAACAGGTTAGTTCCTTTCATTTCTTTTTCACTTTTGTACTGACTTCCAAGATTCCAATTGGTTTTTATAGTACAAATATATGCCATACCTCCTTATCTAGACAATATGAAAAGATGAGAAATATACATTTATCAGCTATAATATGTGGTCTAGTAAATGAGATGGTTGAATAATTTGACCCTCTATTATCACTAGTTTATTAGAATGAATGTATAAGTAGATGGATGGATAGATAAGAGAGAGAGATGGACAGATAGGTAGATGAGTAGGTAGGATGGATGGATGCACGGATAGACAGATAGATGAATAGACTGAAGGATAGATAGGCAGACAGACAATGATTAACATAGACTAATATGAGCAGGTTTAAAAAGTTAAGTGCACTATCCAATTCTGCAAATACATCAACGTTTGAAATAGACTCTTGTCTTGGAGGTAGGTATATGTGGCAATATGTTCCCTTAGGGAAGGAAGTTACAGAAATAATAGCCATTTGGCTTCCAGTCAAGATGGCAGAATAGACGGTCCCCAGCATCACTCTCTCCCACAAATCAACCAATTTACAACTATCGAAAAGCAACAACAGCTAAGCTGGGGTTGCTAGAGCTCAGGGGAATAGGAGGAGAGTTCTACAGAGTGCATGAAGGCAGGAGAAGCCACGATAAGAGAAAGAAAGAACCACTCTGACTGTTTTGAGCCCTGGCTGCTTCACGGCTGGAGGTGCTGAGTAGAAGGAGCAGGAGCTAGCAAAAGCCACTGCTATGCCCTTTGGATGAAGTTGTTTGGAAGCTGCAGGGGAGATGAGGGCCTTGGTAGCCCCCAGGCTAGCAAGACGACTAATAGGGTTCCTGTGAACCCACATAGGAGCAAGGAGCCACAACAACTGAATAAAAGGAGCCACTAGAGCCCAGTGCAAGGGACCAGAGCACATCCTCTCACATGGGAAGTGTTTGAAGCGTGGGCGGTGGGGAAGATGGGCTCACCAGGAGAACACTGGGGCACAGCGAGGACAGTTGATCTGCCCCCCAATCAGTACAGGCTCACTCTGTGTAGTCTGGTCAGGAATACAGAATTGCAGGGGGAGTAGTTTGATGAAAAGACTGAGGTCCAGACCAGAGTTTCTACACAACCCAGGTTCTCACAAGGATCTCATTAGGGTCTCAGCCAAGACACCCACAACCTGCCTAGCAATGACCACTAAACCACCACAGGAAGCACCCTAGGCTCTCCCAAGCCAGCGTGGTGGGGGCTGAGGGCTTCAGCCAAACCCCTCTGACATCTACACCCAGCTCAGCAATGACCAGGCCACTGCTGGAAGCCCCCTGGTCTCCCATGCAGGAATGAGGGGGGTTCCACAGGCCTCAACTCCACCCCTCCTTCTTCCTCCTTCTCCCACCCTATTTCCTATTTCCTTTCCCTTTCCCCTCTTCCCTCCCCCCAGCTGCTCCACAACAACATCATAGAATGTAAAAATAAAATAAAATAAAATAAATAAATAAATAAATAAAAGCCATTTGAGGGAAATACAAAATTACCATTAGACAAACACCATAGTTGCAGGAGACATCCACCAATGGATATTAAAATCAATGTGCAAATGTTTGAGGAAAAATAACATGTTAGTATTAACTCAAAAAATCTCCACGAAGATATTTATCAATTAGAAAGCGAAAAATAGGCTCTTTAGATTCGAGAAACCCTGGAGACATTATCTTAAGCAAGCGACCACAGTTAATATCATCAATAATAATACATATAGACCTCATGTCCCTCTGATGGAATGCACTGAGAAGGGGTGTAACAGTGCTTCTGTGGTTTTCCAATCATGAGGAAACACCTGAAGAACCTAAACCGAGAGATATTGTACAAAATAACTGGCCAGAACTCATTAAAGGTGTCGAGTGCATAAAAGACAAGGAAAGAATGAGGAACAATAACATACACAAATTGGAGACAAGGAGACAATAACTAAATGCAATATGAAATCCTGGATTGGATCTTAGAACAGGAAAAAATGACATTGGGGGGGAAAAACCCTGGTGAGTTCTAATAAGACATAAAATTTAGTTAATAGTGTTTTACTGTTACTGTTTAGTTAGTAGTATTTTAATGTTAATTTCCTAGTATTAGGGAAGATGGGTGAAGGGTATAATTAACGAACTCTCATGCCATAAAAACTCAAGAAAAATCAAAACCCACTAGTAAAATAAAAATCTTAACAATGAAGAGAAAAAAATAGTTTATCTACCACCCAAGAAACCAAGATTTACAGAAGACAAACAGTAAATCAGAAAGAAAGGACCAAAAGACACTTAAGACATCCAAACAAAAATCAATAAAATGCTAGGAGTAAATCAACACTTTTGAATAAAAACTCTTAATGTAAAAGGATTAAATTCCCAACTCAAAAGACACAGACTAACTGACAGGATTAAAAAGGTGGGCCCAACTATATGCTGCCTTCAAGAGACTCACCTCACCAATAAAAACACACATAGACTAAGGGTGAAAGGATGGAAAAAGATTTACCATGCAAACAGAAGTGAAAAATGAGCTGGAGTAGCTATTCTTATATCTGATAAAATAGACCTTAAACTAAAAACCATAAAAAGAGATAATGAGGGCCGCTATATAATGATAAAATGATTTATCCATCAAGAAGACATAGCAATCATAAATATATATGCATCCAATATTGGAGCAGCCAGATTTATAAAGCAAACTCTATTAGACCTAAAGAAGGAGATAGACACTAATAACATAATAGCAGGGGACCTGAACACCCCACTATTAATATTGGACAGATCATCTAGGCAAAGAATCAGCAGAGAAACACAAGATCTAAACAGCACTCTAGGCTAATTAGACTTGGCAGATATCTACAGAACATTCCATCCAACAACCTCAGAATATTCATTCTTCTCATCAGCACATGGATCATTCTCCAGGATATATCACATTTTAGATCACAAATCAAGTCTCAACAAATTCAAAAAAATTGGAATTATCCCATGTATTTTTTCAGACCACAATGGATTAAAATTAGAAATCAATAACAGATGAAATTCTGGAAACTATACAAACACATGGAAGTTAAACAGCATTCAACTTAATGACATATGGGTCCAAGAAGAAACCAAACAGGAAATAAAAAAATTTATTGAAACTAATGAAAACAATGATACATCATACCAAAACCTCTGAGATACTGCAAAAACAATACTAAGGGGAAAATTTATTGCATTAAATGTTTACTTCAGAAGAATGGAGAGATGGCAAGTAAACAACCTAATACTTCACCTTAAAGAACTAGAAAAACAAGAACAGTCCAAACCCAAAGTTATCAGGTGGAGAGAAATCATTAAGATCAGAGCAGAACTTAATGAAATTGAAACCCAAAAAATGACACAAAAGATCAATGAAACAAAAAGTTGGTTTTTTGAAAAGATAAATAAAATTGACAAACCTTTAGCAAGGCTAACTAAGTAAAGAAGAGAGAACACCCAAATAACAAAAATGAGAAATGAAAAAGGTGATATTATAACTGATCCCTCAGAAATATAAGAAATCACTAGTGACTACGATAAACAACTATATGCCAACAAATTTGAAAATCTGGAGGAAATAGGTAAATTTCTGGACACACACAAACTACCAAAACTGAGCCAAGAATATATAGAAAATCTGAACAGACCAATAGCAATGAAAGAGATGGAAGCTGTTATCAGAAGGCTCCTAACAAAGAAAAGCCCAGGACCAGATGGGTTCACAGCAGAATTCTAGCAGACATTCAAAGAGGAATTGACACCAATTCTTTACAAACTATTCCAAAAGATTGAATCAGACGCAAATCTCCCAAACTCATTCTATGAAGCAAACATCATCCTGATACCAAAACCAGGTAAAGATACAACCAAAAAATAAAACTACAGGCTGATATCCTTGATGAATATAGATGCAAAAATCCTCAATAAAATACTAGCAAACAGAATACAGCAACACATACCTAAAATTATTCACCACGATCAAGTGGATTGATTCATCCCAGGGATGCAAGGTTGGTTCAACATATGCAAATCAATAAATGTGATACACCATATTAATAAAGCCAAACAGAAGAACCATGTGATCATCTTTATAGATGCTGAAAAAGCATTTGATAAAATTCAGCACTCATTCATGACAAAGACCCTCTATAAGTTAGGTATAGATGGAAAGTATCTCAACATAATTAAAGCCATATATGACAAACCCACTGCCAACATCATCCTTAATGGGGAAAAGCTGAAAGCTTTTCCTTTAAGAACAGGAACTAGGGCCGAGCCCGTGGTGCACTCGGGAGAGTGCGGCGCTGGGAGCACTGCAGCACTCCCGCCGCGGGTTCAGATCCTATATAGGGATGACCGGTGCGCTCACAGTGCTCACTGGCTGAGCGCGGTGCAGCTGGTCTCAAAAAGGACAAAAAAAACAAACAAAAAAAAGAACAGGAACTAGACAAGGATGCCCACTCGCACCACTCCTATTCAACATAGTATTGGAAGTACTAGCCAGAGCAATCAGAGAAGAGATGGAAATAAAGGGCATCCAGATTGGAAAAGAAGAAGTCAAGCTATCCCTGTTTGCAGATGACATGATCCTATATATCGAACAGCCCAAAGACTCTACAAAGAAACTCTTGCAGTTGATAAATGATTTCAGTGCAGTAGCAGGATACAAAATCAACGCACAAAAATCAGTAGCATTTCTCTTCTCCGATAGTGAACATACAGAAAGAGAAGTCAAGAAAGCTAGCCCATTTATAATAGCCACCAAAAAAATAAAATACTTAGGAATTGAGTTAACCAAGGATGTGAAAAAATCTCTATAATGTGAACTACAAACCACTGTTGAGAAAAATTAAAGAGGACACAAGGAGATGGAAAGATATCCCATGCTCTTGTATTGGAAGAATCAACATTGTGAAAATGTACATACTACCCAAAGTGATCTATAAATTCAGTGCAATCCCCATCAAAACTCCAATGACATATTTCTCAGAAATGGAAAAAACTATCCAGACATTTATATAGAATAACAAAAGACCACACATAGCCAAAGCAATTCTGAGAAAAAAAAAAAAAGCTGGAGGCATAATACCACCTGACTTTAAACTATACTACAAAGCTATAATAACCAAAACAGCATTGTACTGGAATAACAACAGATACACTGATCAATGGAATAGAATAGAGAATCCAGAAATCAACCCATACACCTACAGACATCTGATCTTTGACAAAGGCACCAACCCGATACACTGGGTAAGAGACTGCCTCTTCAGCAAATGGTGCTGGGAGAACTGGATATCCATATTCAGGAGAATGAAAGTAGACCCATCCCTCTCACCATATACTAAAGTCAACTCAGAATGAATTAAAGAATTAAATATACATGCTGAAACAATACAAATTATTAAAGAAAACATAGGAGAAATACTTCAGGAAGTAGGACTGGACACAGACTTCATGAATACAACCTCAAAAGCACAGGCAACCAAAGGAAAAATAAACAAATGGAATTATATCAAACTAAAAAGCTTCTGCACAGCAAAAGAAACAATTAACACAGTTAAAAGACAACCAACAGAGTGGGAGAAAATATTTGCAAAATATACATCTGACAAAGGATTAATATCCAGAATATAAAAGGAATCGAAACAACTTTATAGCAGAACAACAAGTAACCCAATTAAAAAATGGGCAAAGGAGCTAAATAGGCATTTCTCAAAGGATGATATATGAATGGTCAACAGACACATGAAAAAATGCTCAACATTACTCAGCATCTGGGAAATGCAAATCAAAACCACTAAGATACCATCTCACTCCAGTTAGGATGGCTAATATCCAAAAGACTGTGAAGGATAAATACTGGTGAGCTTGTGGAGAAAAAGGAACTCTCATACACTGTTGGTGGGATTACAAAATGGTGCAGCCTCTATGGAAAACGGTATGGAAGTTCCTCAAACAATTGTAGATAGATCTATCACACGATCCAGCTATTCCACTGCTGGGAATATACCCAGAGGAATGGAAATCATCAAGTCGAAGGTGAATACCTGTACTCCAATGTTCATTGCAGCACTATTTACAATAGCTAAGAGTTGGAACCAGCCCAAATGTCCATCATCAGATGGGTGGATATGGAAAATGTGGTACATCTACACAATGGAATACTACTCTGCTGTAAAAAGACAATGAAATACTGCCATTTGCAACAACATGGATGGACCTAAAGAAAATTATATTAAGTGAAACGAGTCAGGCACAGAATGAGAGATACCACATGTTCTCATGTATTTGTGGGAGCTAGAAATAAATAAATAAATACACAATTAAACTGGAGGGGGGAGGGAAGAAGACACAACAATCACAATTCCTTGAAGTTGTTACGACAAGCAAACAGATATGAGGTTGTTGGGAGGCAGCGGGGAGAGGGAGTGGGGAGAGAGGTTTTGGTAATGGACCATAATAATCAACCACATTGTATACTGATAAAATAAAATCAATTTAAAAATAAAATTAGTGAACTCTCAGTATTATTTTTGCAATTTTTCAGTAAGAATATAATTATTTTAAAATAAAATATTTTTAAAAATATGGGAAAATTCCCATTGGTCTGCCTTCTGGTTTTGATTCTTGTTCCATAGATGTCAAAGGAACTTTGAAGTCTTCACATACAGTTTTCTATTTTAGATAAGCACAGACTTACGCTGAGTCTTAATAATATGGCTAAAAGAGACTTTTCACAATCAATAGTGTTAAATCTAGAAATCAATAGTGTCTCCTCCTGTTTTAATTTTGTACTCCAATTGGAAAGAAGCTTTCCTTTTCTTTGGGGAGTAGCAGAGCAGGAGGAAGATTGTTTTATTAAGCATTTAAAAAATAGTTGCATAGAAAAAGGTTGAAAGGGTTTATTTAGTCATTGTTTGTAACTATAAGTTACAATACAAATGACCAGTACCTAAAGAAGTTTTCTTTTTATTATTTTATTATTTTTTATTTTAATTTATCAATACACAGCATATTTGATTTTTGTGTCCCTTTACCAATTCCTCCTTCCCCACCATCAACATCATATCTGTTCACTTGATTTAATAAGTTCAAAGAATTGTTGTGATTGTTGTCTTCTTTTTAAAGAAGTTTTAGACACATAACTATGTGTTGACTGATGAATAAGGAACATAAAACAACTATATGCTGAAGAGTAAAAATTATTTTTCCTCATAAAGAACTAATACTTCTTCAAATGTACATTCATTTCACTATTGGATCCTTTCTTACATGGAATATGCATATTCTCTTAATCAAAAGGATGAAAAGAACACAAAAATTATATAATAGTTTTTTCGTGGAGTGTGGAAAAATTATAACAGACATAGACCACTTATTTTTGACTCTGAGATTGTGATTAATGTCCACATTTTTTTCACTTAGTAGGTGCTCAATAAATGTTAAATATGACTGAGGAAATAAATGTACTCCATTATTTTTCTCTAGAGTGTCCAAGAAGAATCCTTGGTCTCTGCATCTCTTTCTGGGGCAGGCCCCAAATCTGAAATTTGGATAATACTCAGTTCTGTTCTCATCTGACTTAGTGAGAGACAGAGCCCACACAGATGGAAATCTTTCAGACAGTACCAGATACTTTTTACCAGGAGGAAGAGCTTCCCTTGGTTGCTGGGGTTTACATACATATTTTTCTTCAACCAAGTTGATGAAACTGGGATGTACATACATATTTTTCAACTTAACTTTTATCTGGCTAATACTGTGTGATTAGTAAGAGATAGAAGCCTGTTATCAAGTAGCTTATAATTTTGCATAGAGGGAAAAACTAATAATTCTAAGATAGTGTATAAGTATCAAGCCATGAAGTGAGGTCAGTAGGCCACTAAGCAGCCCAGTGAACATCAGGTATTGAATCACTGCTATCCATGTAAAAGGCAGTGCTTGGAGTGTAAAGAGGAACATACACTTTCTCTACTCTCAAGGAATTCACAAGTATAAGGGGGAAAGTTAGGAATGAAAGGAAAAAGCAATACAGGTAGTGAAGTTTTATAACAAAATACGAGGCACTTGAACTCTTCCTACATGGAATAGGGAAGACTCTGGAGAGGAGGTAATGTTTCAGCCGAGACTTAATGGATGAAAGGAAATTTGTTAAAGAAGAACACAGTTGGGGAGAAAGGGCATCATAGGCATAAAGAACAGCATGTGTTACATTAGGAAATCATGAAAAAGATAAAGTGTGAGGAGTCATAAAACATGTGGGTAACTGTAGTATATGGTACATAGGGAGAAGATGGTAGAAGTTATAGCTGAAAAGGCAGAGAGAGCCAGGGCAAGAAGACCTTTATAACACATTGAGAAATTCAGGCTTTACAAGAGAGAAATAATAAGGAATCACTGCAAATTAAGTGAAATTGGGCAACATCATTTAGGTTGCTGTAAAGATAAAATATGGAATGGGGGCAACAGAAAAAAGAAAAGTCAGAACACTATTATATATCACTAACAACAGACTCCCTGGGATGAAGAAAGAGGATTTCAACACTGACTCTCAGGTCTCTGGCCAGGGGTATGGAGTGGATGGCACTGGGGTGAGGAATGCAGAGAGGAAGCTCATGAGGATCTTGGGATGTGATGAGCTGCAGGAGGCTGATGAGCAGCCCTGCAGAGGTATCCAGTGGGCAGTCAGAGATAGAGGCACCAAAAGAGCAGAGAGAAAAAAGTACGAGGACTTCCTTTTCTGGTTCTACATGTAAGGAGCTTGGAAGATGCCAATTTGTCCTAACAACAGTTAAAAAGCTGAATAGACTTTCTGGATATGTAAGCCAGAAGGGCACACAGGGCAAGCCATTGTCTCCAAGACAGGAGACAAGACAGGCGAATATAGGGAGTATGACTTACAGAGATTCAGGAGCAGAAGCTGCAGGTGGAACCAGCAGTGGGGTAGGAAGGGTATTTATATATATATAAATACCCTCATGCTTCCAGCAGGAAGAAGGAAAAAGGAACCATTCTGAAATATGCCCAGAGCACTGTGTTCCTCTTAATAATATCTGCCCTCAGAAGAAACTAACTAACTAGAGCCTAACCTGCTGGGGTGTTATCAGAGCCTAACTAAACTTGGGAAAGGCAAGTACCCAACTCCAGTCAGCTCCAGCCTTCAATGTGGGAGATGTGAAATACCCAACTCCAGCCCACCCAAGCACGTTACATGTGGGAGAACGAAAATATCCGACTCCAGTGCACTCTAGCCATCCTCTCCTACATAAGGGGGGAGGAAAAACTGAGAATTACTTGTGAAGTTTACAATCCAGAGACCTATGTTCACTAAAAGACTGAGACCTAATGATAGGACTGTGGAATTCTTCCCCTCCCCCCATACCTTACCACCACATTACTAAAGGTTTATTTACCGTAGTTCCACTTACCTTGTGCAAAATGTCCAGTTATCAAGAAAACATTACAAGTAGTACTAAACAGAAAAAAAAAAACAGTATGAAGAAACAGAACAAGCATCAGAACCAGATATAGCAGGGATGGTGGCATTATCACACTGGGAATTTACAACTATGATTATTTGCTATGGACTCTACTAAATAAAATAAAGTAGATAGCATGCAAGAACAAATAAGCAATGTAAAAAGAGGAATGTAAATCTTTAGAAAAAAACAAAAATTCCTTTGATGGGCTTACTAGTAGATTGGACACAACTGAGGAAAGAATCTTTGAGCTTGAGGATATGTCAATAGAAACCTCAAAATCTGAAAAGCAAAGAGAACAAAGACTGAGATAAAAAGAAAAAGAAAATAGAATATCTAAGGACTGTGGGACAATACAAAAGGTATAACACAAGCATAAGATGGGAATATCAGAAGGAGAAGAAAAAGAGAAAGGAAGAAATACTTGAAAAAATGACTAAGAATTTCCCCAAATTAATGATAGACACCAAACCACAGATCCCAGAAGCTCAGAGAATACCAACTGGTATTAATGCCAAAAAAAAAAAAAAAAAAAAAAAAAAAAATACACCTGTGCATATCAATTTCAAACTACAGAAAATCAAAGATAAATAAAAAAAAATCCTTTAAAAAGCCAGAGGGAAAAAAATCTTATGTATATAAGAACAAAAATTAAAATTATATCCAACTTCTCCTCAGAAACCATGCAAACAAGAAGAGAATGGAGTGAAATATTTAAAGTGATGAGAAAAACAAAACAACAACAACAACAAAAACAACTTAAAATTCTGTATCCAGCAAGATTATCCTTTAAAAATAAAAGAGAAATAAAAACTTTCTCAGACAAACAAAAATTGTGGAAATTTGTTGCCAGTAGACCTGCCTTGCAAGAAATGTTAAAAGAAATTCTTTAGAGAGAAACAAAATGATATAGACAAAAACTTGGATCTATGTAAAGAAAGGAAGACCACTGAAGATGAAATAAGTGGCTCCAATACAAAACCTTTTAATTTTCTTATTGACCTAACAGAAAACAGAGAACAAAATCAAAAGATAGTTTTTTAAGAACTCAGTAAAATTGACGAGATTTTAGTCAGACAAAATAAGAAAAAAAGAGAAAGGACATAAATTAGTAATATCAGAAATGCAAGAGGGTATACCATTACAGATTCCATGGACATTAAAAGGATAATAAAGGAATACTATGAACAACTCTACAAATTTGATAACCTATATGAAATCAACCAATTCCTTGAAAGACCCAATCTGCCAAAACTCGCACAAGACCATCTGAACAGCCCTGTATCAATAAAATAAATTGCATCAACAATTAATAACCTTCCAATTATACCAATTCTCTATAATATCTTTCAGAAAATAGAGGACAGGAAATACTTTCTAACACATTATTTGAGGCCAGCATTATCCTAATATCAAAACCAGAAAAGACATTGCAAGAAAAGAAAAATACAGACCAATATCTCTCATGAACATAAATGTGGAGTATACTAACATTTATAAAGCAAATGTATTTCACAGGGCCTAGTCCCCAAAGCTCTGTAGTTTCTGGTTTAGCCTAACTTTTAAAATTACACATAGAAATGTTCACCTTGCAAAAGACAGGAAACTTTCCACAGGCTAATGTCTCTGTTGAGGATATAGAGCTGTAACACAGCAAAGTTGCTGGCTCTCAAGGACAGACGTCCTTGACAGCAGGTTAACCTACAGATTAACATGTTAAGAAAGATGCTTTAGGGGCCGGCCCAGTGGCTCACTGGATAGTGCGCCGCTTGGGAAGCACGGCGGCGCTCCCGCCCGAGGGTTCGGATCCCACATACAGACCGGCTCCCGCTCACTGGCTGAGCGAGGCGCGGGAGCAACACCGAGGGTTGCAATCCCGTTGCCGGTCCCTGGTCCGGTGCGGGGGCAACACTGAGGGTTGCGATCCGTTGCCGGACACGGAAAAAGACAAAAGACAAAAAAAAAAAAAAAAGAAAGATGCTTTATTGTTATGTAAAAATACTGAGGAAACTGCTGTAGGAAAGCATGGTATTTGCTAAGAACAAGCTTTTGTTGTTGGATTGACTTAACCTTTTGCAAATTGCATTATGGAATGTCACTTTGTTATTTCACTGATGTTACCAGCTTCTATTGTTAAACTATGCTTAACCATAAGTCCATCTATGTTATTTTTCTGTAATTTTCTGGCCTGGAGAATAAATACTGAGACAGAACTCCAGCTCAGTGTTAATTTCCCAAAGAAGGAATGCCTCTATCTTGAGCGTTCCAGGAAATTAACCCCTTCAGGGTGTCTCACTGCTCATTGGAAATGGGCTTTGAGTAATCGTTTGCATCTCCATCAACCAGGGGAGAGGTGGCAGATCCATGTGAGGACAAAGAGAGTGTAACAGATAAATGCAAAAATCCTCAACAAAATATTAGCAAACAGAATCCAACAATATATAAATACAATTACATACCACAACCAAAATGGATTTATCCTAAGTATACAAGGCTGGTTTAACATTTGAAAATCAATGAATGTAATCCACACATCAACAGGCTAAAAAGAAAAATCACATGATCATATTAGTAGATATAAAAAAATCTTATACAATTAAACAGCCATTTATTATAAAAACTCTCAGTAGACTAGGAATAAAGGGGAACTTCTTCAACTGATGTAGAATAGCTGCAAAAAACCAAAAACTAGAAATAAGGTCTTGTGTTCTATTGTAGAGTAGGGTGACTATACTTAACAATAATGTATTGTATACTACCAAATAGCTACAAGAGAGGATTTTGAATATTCTCACCACAAAGAAATGACAAATGTTTGAGGTGATGGATATGCTAGTTATTCTGATCTGATCATTATGCAATTGACATATATATTGAAACATCACACTGTACCATATAAATATGTAAGATTATTATGTGTCAATTAAAAACAAATAGAAGCTTGAAAAAAAACCCCTACAGCTATCATACTTAATGGTGGAAAACTTGAAGCTTTCCCACTAAGATCAGGAACAAGAAAACCTACAGCTATCATACTTAATGGTGGAAAACTTGAAGCTTTCCCACTAAGATCAGGAACAAGCCAAAGATGTCCCCTTCCACCACTATTTTTAAACATCATACTGAAAGTACTAGCTAATGCAATAAGTCAAGAAAAGGAAATAAAATACTGATTAGGAAGGAAGAAATAAAATCATCATTGTTTACACATGACTTAATCATCTATGTAGAAAATCCAAAAGAATAAAAAAAAAACCCTGAGACTAATAAGCAATCATAATACAGTTGCAGATTATGAGGTTAATATACAAAAGTCAGTCACTCTCCTGTATGCCAGCAATGAACAAGGGGAATTTGAAATTAAAACCACAGGGGGCTGGCTGGTTAGCTCAGTTGGTTAAAGCACAGTGTTGGTAACATGAACATCAAGGGTTCAGATCCCTATGCCAGTCAGCAGCCAAAAAATAAAAATTAAATTAAAACCACAATACCATTTACCTTCAAAACACCAACAGTAACCCCCCAAATGAAATACTTAGGTAGAAATCTGACAAAATGCATACAAGATCTATATGAGGAAAATTTTAAAACTCTGATGAACTAAATTAAAGAAGAGTTAAGTAAATGGCAAGATATTTTATGTTCATGGGAATGAATACTCAGTATTGTCAAGATGTCAGTTCTTCCCAAGTGGATCTATAGATTCAACACAATCCCAGTCAAAATATCAGCAAGTTATTTTGTAGATATTGATAAACTAACTATAAAGTTTATATGGAGAGGCAAAAGACCTAGAATTAATAACAGAATGTTGAAGGAGAAGAACAAAATTGGAGGATTAAACTAACCAGCTTCAAGACTTACTATAAAACTGTTGTAATCAGGACAGTGTGGTATTGGTAAATGAATACACAAAAAGATCAAAGGAAGAGAATAGAGAGCCCAGAAATTCACATAAAAATAGTCAACTGATCTTTGATGAAGGAGCAAAAGCGGTATAAAGGAGCAGACAGTCCTTTCAGCAAATGGTGCTGGAACAACTGGAAATCCATGTGCAAAATAAATAAATCTAGACACAGATCTCACACCCTGCACACAAATTAACTCAAATGGATCAAAAACATAAATAGAAAGTGAAAAACTATAAAATTCCGAGAAGATAACATAAGAGAAAACCTAGATAACTTTGCATATGGTGATAACTTTTAAATACAACACTAAAGGCATGATTCACGAAAGAAACAATGAATAATCTGGACTTCATGAAAGTTAAGTACTTCTGTGAAAGACAATGTCAAGAAGCTGAGAAGAAAAGCCAAAGACTGGAAGAGAATATTTGCAAAAGACAGATCTGAAAAAGAACTCTTATCCAAAATATACAGAAAATTCTTAAAACTCAATAAGAAAACAACCAAATTTAAAAATGGCCCAAAGATCCTAACAGATACCTCACGAAAAAAGATATACAGATAGCAAATAAGCATAGGAAAAGATACTCCACATCACATGTTAACAGTGGTTTGGATGTGGTTTGCCCCTGCCAAAACTCATGTTGAAATTTGATTTCCAATGTGGCATTGATGGGTGGTGGTTCCAGTGGGAGGTGTTTAAGGCAGTCTCCTGAGAGTGAGTTCTTGCCCTCTCAGGACTGGATTAGTTCCCATGAGAGCAGGTTGTTATAAGCACACCAAGTCTCCCTGGGTGTCTTTTGGTACACATCCACTCCTCTTCTATTTTTCACCATGAGTTGAAGCAAGATAAAGCCCTCATCAAATGCAGCTGACCAAACTTCAGCTTTCCAGCCACCAGAATCATAAGCCACATAAACTTCTTTTCTTTATAAATTACCCAAACTGAGGTATTCTGTTACAGCAATACAAAACAGAGGAAGACATATGTCATCAAAGAAATGGAAATTAAAACAATGAAATGCCACTACACATCTATAAGAATGATCAAAATTTGGAACACTGACAACACCAAATGCTGGCAGCGATGTTGCATTAGTCTGTTTTTGTGTTGCTACAACAGAATATCTGAGACTGGGTAATTTATAAAGAACAGAAGTTTATTTGGCTTACGATTCTGGGACAGCTGCATCTGGTGTGGGCCTCAGGCTGCTTCTACTCATGAGGGAAAGCAGCAGTCAACTGGCAGGTACAAGCAGATCACATGGCAAGAGGGAGCCAGAGAGAGAGAGGGGGGAGGTGCCAGGGTCCACTATACAACCAGCTCTTGCAGGAACTAATAAAGTGAGAACTCACTACCCTGACTCCCAGGGAGAGCATTAATCCATTCATGAGGGATCTGCCCTCATGACTCAAACAGCTCCCAACACTGCCACTTTGGGGATCAGATTTCTACATGAGTTTTGGGGGACAACACATCCAAATTCTATCAGATGTGGAGCAACAGGAACTCTCATTCATTGCTGGTGGGAATACAAAATGGTACAGCCACTCTGAAAACAGTTTGGCAGTTTCTGACAAAACTAAACACAGATAAACCAGCAATTACACTACTTGATATTTACTCAAAGGAGTTGAAAACATGTCCACACAAAAACCTGCACACAGATATTTATAGCAGATTTATTCATAATTGCCAAAACTTGGATGCAACGAAGATGTACTTGGTGGATGGATATGGAAACTGTGGAACATCCGAACAATGCAATATTACTTAGCACTAAAAAGAAATGAGCTATTGAGCCATGAAAGAGATGGGAAAAATTTAGATGCATATTACTAAGTGACAATCTGAAAAGGCTACATACTGTATGGTTCCAACTATACAACATTGTGGAAGAGGCAAAACTATGGAGACAATAAAAAGATCAATGGTTGCTAGGGGTTGGGGGTATGGGGAAGGATAAACAGGTGGAGCATAGATCATTTTTAGGGCAGTGAAAATACTCTGTATGATACTTAATAATGTATACACTTGTCCAAAGCCATTGAATGTACAACATCAGGAGTGAACCCTAATGTAATCTATGGACTTGGGCGATTATGATTTGTCAGTGTAGGCTCATCAATGGTAATAAATGTACCATTCCTGTCAGGATGTTGACAATGGGGGAGGCTATGCATGTGTTTTATTGCACCAATTTTACAAACTTTTACAATGAAATACGTGTTATTTTTCTGAGGCAAACCAAAGGCAAATTTCTCAAGGTTTTTTCTGCCTTCATTAGAAGCATTTGATGGAGGATCTTTTATATATTTGTAATAGATAAAAATAAAAGAGATTGCAAAACCTTTTTTTAAAATCTTAAACCATGTACCAAGTTTTTGGTCCAAATTATATAGGATAAGTTAAACTTAACTTGCATCCTATTAACTAGTATGAGTGTATTTCTGTAAGCACAGTTATGTTCAAATCAAGTTTTAAAAAGCTTTTAACACACACACACACACACACACACACACACACACACACCAGCCCACCACTGTGGTGTTCAGGACAACATCATATTTAGAGCTGAAACCAAAGAAGTGAGGAAACCTTGTCTCCTGCCTTAGAAAACGCTACTAAGATGCTTTATTGGATTAAACTGCTGAAGATGGAAAACTGGAATGTCTCCTCACAGACAGCTTCAGGAAATGGCAAGGTCACTGAAGATAGCTCCATAATTAAGACCCATTGCCAGGAACTGTCTCCCGTGGCTTTTAGCTGCTACAGACATTTGGTTTGCCTCATGTAGATGCAGGATAAGAAACTCCAAAAGAGATTTCCCATGGGTAAGGAAGAAATTTGAACAGCCTAGAGTATTTCTTGACTTTGGTGTTAACTGCCTTGTGAAAGAAAAAGCTATATATAGATTTTTTCATTCCTGTTTCTGTAATTTTAATGAGACCCAAAGTTAAAGTAAAAGGATTCAAATTTTCAAATCCAAAAGACAACTTTTAATTTGTAAAATAAATGAAAATACATCTTTAACTTCAAAGTAAATATCACTATTCCGATCTGCAAAATGATCTGATTCTGGGATTGAATACATCAAAATATATGTTAAAAAATATCCACACAATCCCTCCTGCAGGCCTCAAATTCAATGTCTTCTCATGATCCTCTGTTGGCTCCAAAGTAGATTATATTCAAGAATCAAGAGGTGAAATCACTTGACAAACAAGGGCATTAAAATGACTGCTGTGAGATGGCAATTACATTAATAACTTCTCCATCCTTAAAAAAAATATGACATTAGCTCTCACAAAGAGTGTCAGATTGACTGCATGGGCAACGAAATCCTACTTTACCTACATAAGTTCTTTTAATGGAAGAGAGCACATTATGCATCCTTCTTGCTGCCTAAATCAACAGATCAAGTCACTGCATGAAGGGGAAAGCATACAGAAGGTGAGACAAAAGTCAAGCTCCTTGGGCCAATTTTTCCCATGTTCTGCTGATAGGAAATCTTGAATAGTCAGTAGTAAAATGAGGTTTTTAATGATTGGGCCTTGGCTGAAATTCCAAATCAAAGTGCTATCACACTTTGTTTGGAATTTCACCTCCCAAATGTGCATCATGTTGTACCTTTTCTTCAGAGTTTTAGCCAAGAAATTAAGTAGTCTGTGATATAAATTTATCAAGTGAGAAGTCCTATGCCCAACTATGGCCATACACTCATGGTAAAGACAGTTTCATGAATTTCTTTTAAAAAGGGACAATGGAGGAGCTAGAATTTATATGTCTATTTTCAACTTATGCAGATTATATGCAAAGATTTCTTTCCTGGTGTTTCGATCTGAGTCCTCCCATAGACTGTGATGCAGTGTAATGTTTAGAAGGAGCTGTGTGTAGCTCTTAGTTTCCCTATAGATAATATATGTAAAATACTACTTTCCCTCATAGGACTATTGTGAGAATTATATAACACAAAACTTTCTGGTACATCGTACATCTCCATAACAATTAATAACTACTATCTCCATAACAATTAATAATTACTACTATTAGGTAAAAAAAAAAAAATCATGTCCAATATCTGTATATATTTCGAGCATTATTTTTGCCCCCAGACAATTTCTTCAGGACTTTACAAATGCCTTCAAAGAAGTCTGTAAGTTGAGTAAACCATGGGAACAAACATGAAAAGAACAGTTGACCCATTCTCAGTAAGTAATGATTATATTTAAAATAAGTCATGTCTAATCTACCAAACACAGGCAGTGGCTTAAGAAAAACCTAGACCAGGAATCTCACATCCTCCCCATCTTCAGCCCCAAAGCTCCTGCCCCACCCCACACCCCACTGTGACTGGCTGCTTTTATCTCATTTTCTAGATCATAACTGTTATGGAGAGTATGGTTTCTAAACATAAGCTGAGCGTGCAGTCCTGCCATCACTAAGTAAGTGTTGGGCATATTGCTTTGCTGGTACTGAGTAAACATGTGTCACATGAAAAAGATGCATTCATCTATCTTTTCCACTTGCCACAGAACTGAAAATATGTGTTCACAAGGATCTCTCTCACACGACACACACACACACACCAGAAATTTAGAATGTATAGTGAGGAAGCTGAAAATGAGTGTCAAGATGAACCATGTCCCCTTTTCTTGTACAGCCAGTCAGGGGTCCTTCTGAGAAGCCTTACCCTATGTTCCCCGAGGAATGATGTATAGACAGTCTCTGACTTATAATGGCTCGGCTTACAATTTTTTGACTTTATGGTGATATGAAAGCTATATGAATGCAGTAGAAACCCATGCAACCATTCTGTTTTTCACTTTCAGTACAGCATTCAATAAATAACATGAGATATTCAACACTTTATTATAAAATAGTCTGTGTTAGGTGATTTTGCCTAACTGCAGGCTAATGTAAGTGTTCTGAGCATGTTTAAGGTAGGCGAGTCTAAGCTATGGTGCTCAGTAGGCTAGGTGTATATATTAAATGCATTTTCAATTTACAACATTTTCAATGTATGATGGGCTTATTGGGACATAATAACACCCCATAATAACACCCCTTACACCCCATTGTAAGGTGAGGAACATCTGTACTTTGTAATTTTATAAGTGCATCTCTAAAAGTAAATGTCAATCCAGTAGTAATGCTGAAGAGGCTATCTATATGCTAGAAAGACGTTAGGAGGTTTGGCAGCTGTATTTTTAACTTTGGCCACTCCATATGATACCAAATCAATAAATGACAGAAAAGAAAATAAAAATGTTCAAATGGGTTAGTTGTAGAACTTTTAAATAGCTGGAATAGCTCAGTTGTTTGATTTCAGCTTCTGCCCCAAATACTTAAAATCTAAGAGGAGTTAGCACTTACATAGTTTCTCCCATGAATCCCTCTTTCTATAACTATAGGAAAGAAGAGCAAAATTTTGACTTCAACTTTCTGTCAATGATCACTGTAGTCTTTGTATAGAGAGGCACGAAGAGCCCAACCAATACTTCCATGCAACAGTCAACCTTGTTATGTAAGAGCACTGGGCCATTTGTCCAAAGATTACTCTGAGAGACAATGTGGAAGTGCTCTGTCCACGAGCCTTTGGACCTATCTGTGTTTCAGGGGATTGGTCTAAGGATGTCAAGGGGATTTTCTTGGCTTGCTTAAGAAGATGAACCTACTCAAATCTTCATTGATTTTAGAGATTACAGATAAAGGACAATAAGACTCAACAGATGAGGATTTGTTTCCTCATGCCTTAATGTTTATTGCATGTCTACTATATACCAGAAATTATTCCAGATGCAGTAAACATTATTATCATTTAACCTTGAGATGGCACATTCCCATTTGACATATAAGGAAACTGAGGCCCAGACTGAATGTTAATTTATCCAGCAGCATACAATGATTATGTGGCATAGCTGGGATTTAATCAGAGGGTCTTTTTACCTATGTGGAAATATACACCAGGGAGAAAAGACTGCAGTTAGTTAGGCCAATACGCAAATATTGGAAGATAGTTTTTTGCTTTCTTATCATACATGCTTAGCAGCCTACCTCTAACCTATCGTAAAAAAAAAAAAAAAATAGCAAGGTCAAATTCTGTTTGATTTTTGCAGGCAACAAACATGTATTTTTCATCAGAATTTCTCTCCTCATCATAAAATTCCTGTTTAAATTGGTAAATAAATACTCCTTGATTAAACAAGTATGTCATCACATACAGATAACTTTTATGTAATTCTTGTAAATCATCTTCCAGAAGATGGTTTAAAATGGTGAAGCATAATTAGTATAATTGCCATTTTGCAAGTAATAGTCATTGTGTTTGACTTGGAAGGAAATGAAAAGACATTTTAGACATGAAGGGAAGATATCGACAAAAACAACTAGAATTGCTTTTTTCCTCCTCACTGTATCCTCTTTACCTAACTTCAGCTTGTATCACACAGCTAGCCTTGAACTTACTCTGCTCATAGTGATGGTCACTGAATTTCCTGCTTTATGTTGTGAAGTTTGGTTATTTACCTTTCTCAGATTAGTACATCTGTGACTCTCCTGCAGAAATTAGAGGAAAATCTTCTATTAATTCAGCTGAGAAAATTTATAATATTTTTCCTTGGGCCTTGGATGAAAGACTTGTCAGAGAAAATCCTGAAGAAAAATTCTGAAAGTTCCCACTAATTTCATCACCCCCCATCTCTCAGGTGTAGGGAGGATACTTCAAAAAGTTCATGGAAAGATTTGCATTATCCTTTAATTCTGTTTTTCCATGAACTTTTTAAAAGGACCCTCATATATTCCATCTTTTAATTTTTTCCAGGTTCCCTGTCACTTGATGCTTTTCAGCTCCTAGCAATAAAGTGATAACATAACAGACTGTCTAAGATGTTTAATTTGCACAAATGAAATCATACAGTTGCAGTTAATAAACTCCTTTGATTTAAATATGCAATAACAGAGAATTAGTTAATAGTAACACTTAACACTTATTGACTGTTCTCTGTGAGTAGGACATTATTCTAAGTGCTTAACATACAATTAATTATCTTATTAATCTTCACAACAGCCCAATAAGATAAATGCTATTTTAATCCCCATTATACAGATGAGTAAATGGAAGTTTACTACCTTATGTGAAACAAGGATTCAAACACAAGAAGTTTGGCTCAGGTGTTTGTGTTCTTAAATATATTGGCCACTAGCAAAGTGAAATATGCTCATATATGTATTGTTTTGTCAAAAAAATCCACCTATTTTTTAAATTGAAGATATACCTGCCTATTTTGAGTTGAAAAATCACATATCTTCTATAACTTAGAGAAGGGGATGTATATAATTTGATAGAAAGGAAAATGTTAGTGATTACTTGGTGAGACTATAATTGATCTCTATTTTTATTTATTTATGTCTACATATGTTTGTTTATTTTTAACTGAATCTTCTTTTTCTTTTTACAATGAATATAGATTGTATAATTAAGACACTCAAAAAAAAAAAAAAAGAAGGAAAAGAAAACAATTCCTGGCAGAGTCCACTAATACCAGAGCCAGTAGAAGATGAGTTACTGCTAAACCTTGACTTTCTCCTAATGGGAAATTCCACCTACGAATTTCAGTAATAACTTTCATTTGCATAGCACTTTAGAATTTACAGAAAGTTTGCAAATGTTATTGTAAGCATTATTCATCACAGCTGTCAGTTTGATTTATTTTTCATTGGGATACAGAGAGGTGAGGAAGGCCAGTAGCAGGTGCTGGTACAGGGGACGTTGCAAAATGTGCAAAGGTCTGGACAGAAGCTGGCTGTGATCTACACAGGAAGGACTTCTTCCTGGGTGAAGAACTCATCTTGGCTGCCTTGGTGCGACTCAACTCACAGAGGTATCCTGGCCTCTGGTCCGAAACCCAGAGCTGTGGTGTGGTCAAGGAAGGTCAGAACATGCAAAGCCTCTTCAGAGCAGAAGGATAATTCTCATGATGGTGAGAATGAAGTTGGCAAGATATGAGCATTCTTCACTAACATTTCTTCATAAGAAAAAATGCTACTTTAAACTAATTTTACTTAATTGACTGTAGTATAAAATTGCAAAAACTCAGATGGGACAAAACAACCAGCACTGAATTATAGCATTCTACAGTATAAAACAGCTTTACACTTAGTTAATATAATATGTTAACCAAGGAATGGAATGCTCTTCCTTCTATCTTTTACCAGGTGATGCTACTTCTGGGGCAATGACCAGTGGAATATCATGGCTTCTTTCAAATAGTAGCTTTGCTGCAGCCCAAGGAGGTGTAGCTGAGCAGTCAATGCCAGGTTGCTCTACAGATATCTTTAAGGGCTTTGTATACCATGGGCCATATCTGTGGCAATCACATGGTAATGCCACACCAACCCATCCACTCACTGGTCACCAACACAATGAGAGTGATTATAATGGAAGAGCAGCAGTATATTCTAAGCCAGCTGGCTAAATTTTAAAACACATAATAATCACCTGTAAAACTTGTTTAAAAGTGCACATTCTTCAGGCCCTGTTCTTTGAGAATTTGATTCAGTTGGTCTGGGAAGAGGCCTATGAATTTACGTGTTTAATAAGAAACCCAGATGATTCTTTCTAGTCTTTATGGTGGACACAAATGAAAAACAGGTGCTAGTATAACAACAGCATATATTTTTGTTTCTCTAAAAAATTCCCATCTAAGTATGAATAGAGATGGTCAGAGTGAGTCAGCTTTGCTTCATTAATAATTCAGCAGGACTGAATATTGTCGTTGAATATATTTGAGTGATTGCAAACTTGGCAGGTCTTGTAGGCACATTTCCTCTCATATTTCACATCATCGGGCCATCCTTAGTCATGGGCAGTACAGCAGCCTGTGCATTTACTCTAGGGCGATGAATGTGAAGTGATAGATGAGGTAAGAGTCCTGCTCACACTTTCAGCTGAAATGCAACTACAGAAAGAAAATATGCAGACATCCGCAGACCAAGAGGATGTCTAGCAATTTGAGATTCACAGAAAAATGGGTAAATGAGAAATAAGTAGTGTAGCAGTAGTTCAAGGTGAAATCTGGAACATTTGGGATCATTTTGAGCGAGTCCTAATATGGACAAGACATGGCGTAGTTCTGCCAAAATTAATGCATTTGTGACCTTTTTTATTTCCTTATTTGTGTCTGGCTTTTTGGATCCTTTTTATTGAAGAATATGTGCCCTTACATTGAGCGGTATAGTCTGGATGTGCCATACTCAGGTCAAGTCAAAATGAGAATAAATACTAAGCCACCCTAAAGACTCTAACAGAAACTTCTCTACACAGAATTCTCAAGGTGCTATAGCATGACTAAGATAACATGACAACCTCTTTCTGGAGAAAGAATGGGATTTACCCACAGTGATATAAAACTCATGCTACATTATAACTAATATGAATCCCTAAAGTAGTATATTTAAAAGTAATACCCTCCACATTCAACCAACCTTGCATCTTCTGTGGGTATCCATGGGATCTGGCCAGGCAGAGTGATGGGGGGTGAGGGGTAGATGGAAGTGGGTGGAAAAGTTACTTTGACATCAGGGGAGGTGGCAAAAACTAATCTGAATTCTCAGATGTAAGCAGTTCAGGGCCTTATTATTTGATGGGTCTTTCCTGGAGCTGAGGAAACAGTGCCATCATCAACACTGGGTTCAAACTGTATGTTGAGTGCCATCACTTAGGGGAAGGCTTACCCTTCACCAGCACTCTCTCAAAGTCTAACACTTATTACTTACTCAATAAATATTGAATGAGTATCAGCTGAGCACCAGACAATGCTGAGAATACGTAAGTAAATCAACAAATGAACATCCTGCCCTTACGAAGCATGTATTTTAATAAAAGTAGAGAAAAAGTCAAGAATAAATGTCAGACACATAGTACATCCAATTGCAATAAGGACCATAGAGAAAGGAAAAACAAAAATGGGGGCAGAGGCTAAAGGGTGGAGAGGTGGGGCATAATTTTAAATAAATTGGTCGGGAAGGGCCTCACTGGGAAGGTGACATTTAGGCAAAGACTTGAAGAAGTTTTGAAGTAAACTATGTAATAGTCATGGGGGAGAGCATTCCAGAAACTGGAACAGTAAGTGCAGAGGGGACATAGAGATCATGGGAGACCTCAAGAATTTCAGCACCCAAGTCAGTCCCATATAGGCACCGGCACCTATCCTGAGATTCAAATCTATGCATAAAAGCAGACGGTATTGCCGAGAAGTGTGTTTCCATTAGTCCACAAGTCCATCAGTTGCCTTAGACTTCTGGAGAGCAAAGCCGTGGTGAAGCTTCATTTGTGTATATGTTTGGGTATTTGCCAGGTGTACTTTTGTTCCTCTCCTTCCTTTTCCTCCAAGGACAATTTCTCATATGTGTCTTTAGAAGTAAGGTGAATTAAATCAGAATCTTTAGTGTGCCCTTAAACAATGAGCATAAGCACAGGACCAGCTCTGTTTCCAGTGGTAAGTTTACACTGCTTACTACTAGTTAGTGTACTAGTTTTCTATGGCTGCTGTAACAAACTACCGCTTTACCCAGTGGCTTAAAACAACACACATGTATTGTCTTACAGTTCTGTAGGTCCGAAGTCTGACATGGGTCTCTCCAAGCTAAAATCCAGCTCTCTTGGCAGGGCTGCATTCCTTTCTGCAGGCTCTGGGTAGGATCAATTCCCCTGCTTTTTCCTGTTTCTGGAGGCTACCCAATTGACTTGGTTCATGGCTCTCTTCCTCCACCTTTAAAGCCAACAAAGGCGAATTGAGTCCTTCTCATTTTATATCACCCTGACCCTGCTTCTGTAGTCACATCTCCTTCCCTGACTCAACTCAATTCTCTGTCTCCCTTTTTCCACTTTTAAGTGGAATCTTATGTTACATTGGCTCCTCCCAGTAATCCCAGTAATCTTAGAATCCTCTAAGTCCCTACTTAATCACACCTGCAAAGTGTCTTTGCCATATAAGACAACATACTTAAGGGTTTTGGGGATCAAGACACGGACATATTTGGGGGCCATTATGCTACCTACCACAGTTAGTATGCTTTTCTCTTTTTTCTTCTTTCTTCTTCCTTTTTTTTTGGGGGGGGGGACTGGATCAAAATTGTGTAAGTTCACATTAGTCACTGCAAAACTGAGAAGGGACAGAAAAGACCTCTTACAAATGGTAATTATTGGAACAAAAAATATTTTCTGGAATCATATGATCCTAAAAGGGCAGAAAACAAGTACAGGATCTTAGAAAGAACAAAAACAATGAAGGAATTAAGCTAACCATGGACCCTCATGGCAAATTCTAATAATGTGTATATTGGAATGAATTAATTGACCCCTCTAAGCCTCAGTTTCCTTAAAACAACCTTTCAGGTTGCTGTGAGAATTAAGCAGGACAAACTATGCAATACAGACACACGGGGCTGCTACACATTGGGCACTTTGTTGTAATTGTCTTTGTTCTTAGCATCATCATCAACATTTTTTTCTTTCACTTGCTTCCTACTTCCCCTAACCTAGTCTCTGAATGAAAACCTAGACTTCAAAACATTTCGTACACAAACTCGTCTTAGATATTGTATTTGACTCAAATAAATATTGCTGCTTTTCTCTCCTTTACAGTTTAGGGAACTCTTGAACTCAGTATGCAAATTGCATCCACCCAAAGGCCAAATCAGTATGCTGCGGCATGAACCTGGAGCTATTTTTAAGAAAACTGCCCTGTGGTTGCTGCCCCTCTCTTTTCTTCCCTCTCACTGCTGTTGCTGAGAGGGACAATCACCTGGCAGAGAGTGGCAGCAGCAGCTGTCTGTGCAGGGAAAGGCTGTGGCCCACAGCTACGTCTCTGCCTCCTGCTGAAGGCAGCAGCAAGCTTAGATCAGCTGAGCAGCCACATGCAATATCAGGCTGCCCCTGGGGCAGCTGGACATCTGCCCGGTGACCTTCAGGGCCACCTGACTCTTCAGAGAAGGCCTGAGTGGAGGGAAGGACAGCAGCTACCTGTTGTCACTTTTGCTCTATTTTTGATGTGCCTCAACTTTCTCTCGTGCTCTGGTGTTAAGCCTCAGATGCCCAACACCAGTTATCTAGTATGTCTAGTATCTGACATACTGGATTGTTTGGATGGCATGGACCCCGGACCTCTGCTCTCTCTAGACCCATGTTTAGATCCATGCTGGCACTTGGGTGGATGGTTTTACTGCTCTCTGGCCTTTCCTGATATGAGCCGCAGAGCCACTGAGTGTTCAATTTGTGCCTTAGAGATCGCTGAGTCCAACCACTTAATAC
>NW_007727287.1:31716-38403 GCF_000696425.1 Galeopterus variegatus | reverse complement strand
TCCCAATTCCCTTCTCTTTTCATGTAACTCCTCCACCCACACTTTGTGTCTCTGCTACTTGTCCCTCCAGATATTCTTGCTGCATGGAGGAAGCAGGTGAGTAGCCATGTTATTTTCAGTTTAATGTTAAATCCTCTTCTCTTGAAAACAAAAAGACTGGGGCAATAAAATGCAGTAGCCCTCTGCGGGTGGTTTAGCTCAATGGCAAAGATGGTCAGAGACAGTACTGTACTTAAGATGCAGCACCATGGGCTGAACTTGGTGGCTACATTACATACAGCAGCTGTGTTGCCCTAAGCCTAGCCTTGGGGACTGCACAGAAGACAGATGGGTGGCAGAAGGAAAAGTTGGTGAGTGACAAGGGGGAAGGCAAGTAAACACGCTCCTCGAACATCTCTTAAAAATGGATCCACAATTTCCATGTCCCCAAACATTTATCTGTCACTGATTAAAAAAGTAACCTCTAGGTACCAGAATGGGAGCCTCCAAGGAAATCCTCTAAAATGTCAAATCTGTCTGTTCTATTAAAGAAGCACTTAACTGTATAAGTAGAAGAAGAAGGGTTGTAGGATATAAGCCTATGCAGCATTCACGCCAAGGACCCTGTTTTATTCACCATTTTTGTTGTTTCTTCTGGTCATCCCCACTATTAAAGAAGCACTTAACTGTATAAGTAGAAGAAGAAGGGTTGTAGGATATAAGCCTATGTAGCATTCACGCCAAGGACCCTGTTTTATTCACCATTTTTGTTGTTTCTTCTGGTCATCCCCATGCCTCCCCATACACCCCGAGGACTCAACAGTGTGCAGTACACATAAAAGGTATTCAGTGAAGGTTTGAACTTGACTGCATTCTGTTACACCTACCTAAAGTAATCAAAACTCTCAATTTCTCTTTGTCATGATTTTTCAAGTGGCACTGGTTAACTTACCAGTATGGACATACAAGAGCAATCAGCCAAGAATAAAATGTCCTAAAGTCTGGAAAAGCAGAAATTCAAAGCACAGGCTGGAGAAAGTCCTCAGCACAGGCAGCAGGCAAGCGCTGCGACCCAGCCACGGAGGGCACCGAATGGACGGGACACATCCGCTTCCAGCGATCTGAGGATCCCATTATTCTCCAAGTTTGCTCAGATTAATCAGAATCTCCAAATCTTCTGAAGCTCCCTAACACCCAACTAATAGCTACATCAAGGACAAATTTATGCTAATCTGTTCATGTGCACGCCCCACAGTCATTAGCTGAGAAGATGGGCTCCTCTGCAATTGCTAAGGGTTTCTTAAATAGAAAACTAATGGAAATGTCTTTAATAATTCTCCACAGTAACTCTGTATTGTTTTTAGTGTTCACACATATGTGCCTGCAATTTTTCATCAAGTATCTACAGAATCTTATTATTTTGCAAGACGGCTTCTGGTAGACAGTAGCTTCTAAGGGAGAAACAGCTTTTGAAGGATGTAGGTTACTCAAGTGTATTTAACAGATTCCATCGAGGGTAGTTTGTCATCAGAAATAACAATACAAATATTTTGATTTATGGTGGGCACATTAATTATTTCCCTACAGTCCATATTTTGGAGTAGCTCCATGTATGCTAAATTTACTTTTTAAATTTTGTCTTCCTTTAACCGAAAGCCCTCCTGTAGTCCTGACTGAAACAACTGTTGTTTATTGGCCATGCAGATTGGCTTTACTTTCCCTGCCAAAGGTAAATACCCAAAAGGAATCCAAAATTACACTGAATGAAAATTTGGATGAGCACCATTTGTGCTTTAATTTGGGTAAAAACAGTCTTTGAAGGTTATGTTTGAGGAGGGAGATTTGGCTTATTAAATAGGCCGGAGCTTCCTAAATAACTGAAGTTATTCCAAGCAGGCTAGGTTTTGTCCCAAACAGGTTATTTTGTGTGGACCTACACTGGGAAATGAAATGATTAGTTGGAAAGCAATGGTCTGTCTGGTTGGTTTAGTCTCTAGGACCAAATGATTCATTTATGTGCAAAGTGTCACTGTAGCTACATTGACCCATATGTTCACCTGATACCCACCTACCAAGCAATCACCTTGACATCTGCCACTCCGACCTTCCCTCTGCACCCCCATGCACATCCCTGTCTCTTTTCTGGACTTCTTTGCTTCCTTACCTATTCCACTGGTTCACCATGGGAATAATGTTTACCTTAGGACACCTTCGGGGATGCCCTAAGTAATAAATGAGATGATTGGGTAAAGCAGCCCAATGTCTGGAACACAGTAAACACTCAATTAACTTAAGTTAATATCATTATTAATATTATCATTATCCTCTTCACTAACTGGCAAAAAATCAGCAGCAAGGCAGCAGCAAGGTGGCAGAGGAGGTAGGCACAGAGCTGGGCCAGGAGAGTTGCTTGTGGAAGAAGGAGTGAAGGGAACCCGTGCCGAGGAACAAGGAGTATGGGACTGAGGCCAGAAGCATGACCATGAGCCAAACTCTCCCCAACCCTTCAGTCTGCTGGAGGGCAGATGTGAGAACAGCTGATAGAGCACTCCACTGACACAGTGGCCGATCTCACCACTAAGCACAATGACTTCGATGAAAGACTGGGGCGAATGTTCCGTCCAATGGCTACAATTCAGTTATTAAGTCTCACTGCTGGGAATTCTATGTCCCATCTTATTGCCTATCCAACAGCTGGTTCCTGTAGGTAAGCTCATGCTGCCAGCTGTCCTAAATGCTTTTGGCATTTTTGACTTCCCCTTTATTGATGTTTAAGACCAATGTTGTGTGCTCAGTGAGAAGAGGAAAAAAAAAAAAGAAAAAGAAAAACAAGAAAACAATTTGTCTATGGTAAGCTAAGCTTCAAGAGTTCCAAGTCTGTCACTAACACCCACAGCTGAAGGCTCTGCAGAGCTGGGAGCTGGCGGTCCACGCATGGCCCCTCCGAGTGCAACTCTGCCCCTCACGCTTGTTGGCTCCTGGTCCCATCCCCCTTGAAGTCCTTCTCATCACCTCGGTCCCAATACTTACTGATACTGTTTTACTCATTAACTGCTCCCTTTCAAAGTGAGCCCATTGGAGGACAAATCAGACATGTCATGTGACCTACACAGAACCATTACACTTTAGAATAAAATCTGAAATTCCTAACAGAGGCTATAAGGACCAGCAAACCCTGGCCCTTCTCTACATCTCCAAATTCATCTAAAACTCCTCTACCCTTCCTTCCAGTCCCTGCAAACGTTTACCTTCGGTTCCTGCAACATGCCAACCTCTTCCCTACCTCTTGTCCTCTCTCCCCCACCGCCCCCTCCCTCTAAATGCTTTTGGCATTTTTGACTTCCCCTTTATTGATGTTTAAGACCAATGTTGTGTGCTCAGTGAGAAGAGGAAAAAAAAAAAAGAAAAAGAAAAACAAGAAAACAATTTGTCTATGGTAAGCTAAGCTTCAAGAGTTCCAAGTCTGTCACTAACACCCACAGCTGAAGGCTCTGCAGAGCTGGGAGCTGGCGGTCCACGCATGGCCCCTCCGAGTGCAACTCTGCCCCTCACGCTTGTTGGCTCCTGGTCCCATCCCCCTTGAAGTCCTTCTCATCACCTCGGTCCCAATACTTACTGATACTGTTTTACTCATTAACTGCTCCCTTTCAAAGTGAGCCCATTGGAGGACAAATCAGACATGTCATGTGACCTACACAGAACCATTACACTTTAGAATAAAATCTGAAATTCCTAACAGAGGCTATAAGGACCAGCGAACCCTGGCCCTTCTCTACATCTCCAAATTCATCTAAAACTCCTCTACCCTTCCTTCCAGTCCCTGCAAACATTTACCTTCGGTTCCTGCAACATGCCAACCTCTTCCCTACCTCTTGTCCTCTCTCCCCCACCGCCCCCTCCCCGGGCTCCTCCTACTCATCTCAAATGTCCCCTTCTCAGAGGGGCTCCCCTACTCACCCCATANGGGCTCCTCCTACTCATCTCAAATGTCCCCTTCTCAGAGGGGCTCCCCTACTCACCCCATATAAAGGAACCCGTAGCTGAAATCCCTAGTAACTCTCTACTTCACCAGTATTTTTATATCTTTAGAGCATTTATCACAATGGGTACCCATTTTGTGTGTTTACTTGTTTAGTAATAACTGTAGTTGCATATGGGGAGAACCTATGAGTCCCTACTGAACCCACAGCACACAGTCCAGTGCCTATGATATGGCAGACATGTGTTGAGGATTTAGTGAATAAATAAATGCTTCCTTATAAGATTTTTCATTTTATACAAAACAGCATGACGTTTTGTAATTATGCTTACAATCTCTTTATGAACATTTTTGGGGGTAAAAATGGGATCACACAGATCAAAGTAGAGGGAAAAAAGTAAAGGGTTATATAAAAAGGCCAAAGAATCATTGATGAGAGCTAAATCACCTTATGACAGTGGCTTAAAGGACAGTTTCTGGAATCTTGTGCAAAAATCAAAACTGGGGATATATAGATATTTGTAGATAAAATGTCTGCTTTACAAAGCAATTGAGAAATCATAAAAATGTCATGTACCCTTTGAACCTAAGTATTTCCCAGACAAATACATGTTTTTAAATATGGTATTAATTCCTTTTCAAAGAACCTGACTCGGCGTCCCACTGCATGTCACGGATGGTATCTATTCACCAAAACGACTTGTGACAGGGAATCTGGCTGAGGTCTGTGTGCCCTTGATCAAGGTAAAATAGTCCCTCTCTGATGATTCATTTCGAAAGTAGAAAGAAATTCTCCAAATGGGCTTGATAACTATTTTGGGGGGGGGGAGGGCTGAGTTATAATTACAGCCATTTTATTTACTTTTTTACAGACAAAAATGTAAAGATGATTTTTAGAATTCCATTTGCTTCTCTCCTTTTCCACCCAGCCACGTGCCTACCAATTCCCCTTACTGAACAGTGAGTTTTGAAGGGATGCAGGTGTTAAAGCATATTCATATGGAAAACGTTCCTCAAAGAAGGCTCTAAATTATACTTGGTGACCAATTGTGTGAATATTTATGGCAGAATTTGATCATCCATTAGAGGAAAGAGTATTTTTCCATTGCAAATCTCATATCTTGATAAAACACTCACCATATTATATTCCACCTTTCCAAAGGAATCTCCTGTTAAAACAATATATCTAGATCTTTACTTTTACAGTTTTATAAAATGTGTTCAGGCACATAACTTGTTTTCCAGTTAACATTCCCTCTTGCTTTATTTTCTGTTTCACCTACACAGGCTTCAATGAGTAAGAAAATGTACAAATGTCAGCTGGTTATCTGGACAGGCTTGGTTGCATACACTGCCATAGGTTTTTGTGACTTTAATTTTCAGCATGCTAGAATAAAGTTGTATCTATTTTTCATAATGTCATAAAGCAAACATCTATTGCAAAGGGGACAATATCATAGCAACTGCTATATCTAAAGGCAGCCATACCTTGGTGAAGTAAGCCTAATTGCTGTGTACACACACATACACACCATTCTCCATTCATCTCTCCAAAATCAGTCAGATTATTATTTTCTGTAGCTGTTGTGACCCACTCATTAGATAGCAAGTCTTCCTGCACATAAACATCCAGTAAGAAAATGGGAGTGGGGCGTGGGGGAGAGGGTAAGAAAGGGTTTGAATGCGAAATGCAGGTCCTTAATGACTTTAGAAACTTGATATGTATGACTTCCACCTCTAACACATTAGCATAAATACTAGATTAAATCAGAATATTGACTTCTGGGCCCTTCCAAGGTCAAGAGTGGCTCAGTGGACCTACCCAAGAGAAAGCACCACCAAATTCTGGTTCTGCAGGCCGGCAGGAGGGCAACAGGAACCTGAATCAGAGAGTCTTCCAGGGGTGGAGCTAAAAAGGAAACAGACTTGTGGCAGGTGTTTGGAAGGATAAGACAAAGCTCTTAGCTAAATTCAGGAAAAGTGAAATCTTCTAACATTTGGTTTGGGGACCAAGTATATGTCCAAGCAAATTTTAAATTTAACTCTTATTAGATTTTTATCTCATTTTTAACTCTGTGCTTAATTCTAACATTGGCCTTTTGTAGATAATTGTATGGCCCAGCATTCTGTAACTGTTTTTTTAAAACACAATTCCTAAATCATTGCTTTAAAGATCCCTAACTCTCTGCCATAGGAGTCCTCCGTCACGCAACAGTGGTTATTTCTCTGGGTAGGTCTTGCTTATTCACCTAAAGAGTTACCAATAGTTCTTTCCTGAGTTTGATTCTACAAATTCACAGTGAAATTAGGCCTTGGAAAAGACCAAACTGCTTGTGCCAACCCATGTGCCGATTTAGAGAGGAAAAGAGAAGAGTAGAGGAAGGAGAGCATCTTTATTCTTCAATCTATGGAATCATGGCTCCCACAGAAGTTGGAAAATAAGATGAATAATTTACATTTATCTAATCTATAATTTTCAAAAGTAATTTCGCAAACATGAGCTCACTTGACACTCTTAGTCATGCAAAAATATACCAAAGACCAAAAACAGAAACACCAAAACCCTCCCTATAAGATAAATAAGTACATATATGTGCCTTTGTTTTATAGGTGACAAAATTGCTGCAGAGAACACAGGCCTTTGAGCTAGTGAGTGAGTGAGTGACTAGCCCTTCAAACCCAGTGTCCCCTCTTTCTGCTTCTCTTGGCTCCCCCAATTCTATTAACAG
>NW_007727287.1:29738-31562 GCF_000696425.1 Galeopterus variegatus | reverse complement strand
AACAGAAACACCAAAACCCTCCCTATAAGATAAATAAGTACATATATGTGCCTTTGTTTTATAGGTGACAAAATTGCTGCAGAGAACACAGGCCTTTGAGCTAGTGAGTGAGTGAGTGACTAGCCCTTCAAACCCAGTGTCCCCTCTTTCTGCTTCTCTTGGCTCCCCCAATTCTATTAACAGCCTGGGGCTAAACTAAGCTGAAAGGGTCTTAATGATTCCTTTCAGAGGCAGCAAAGACAAAGGAAATATTGCACAAGGGAATTAAATGTTTCAGATTTTGTTCCGCACTGGGCAGGGAACAAGAGATAAACATTCTCACGTATTGAGATTGCTGTCTCCCATCTCTGTCTTTGTCCATTGCTGGCAATAGCTGAGAAGAAAGGAATAAAAATGGAAGCAATATACACATTCCACCTTATATGTAGCCTTTCAGCAGGAAGAAGGAAGAAAATGAAGGTCTCTGCACAGTACAGAGGGAGATTCCTGCAGAAAGAGACCCGGAGGCAATTTGCCAAGAGTGCTTTGGGCTGTTGTGTTTTGTTTTCTGTGCAAGACAGAATCATTTCATTATTTACAAGAGCTGTTCTTTTTCTACCTCAGGAGGAAGCCTGAAAATGAGAAACAACATAGAAACTCTTTTTGTGTCATTTTTAATTTTATTTCTGGGTTTTGAGAGAGAGATTTAAATGAACTAACATCATCACAAAATAGTGGGAGGGAGAGGAATTCCCACACTCTTTATTTTTTCCTTCAGAACTATGAGGTTCTTAACTTCTCCAGTAGTACAGGGCCCTGAAAAGTGCTTTCAGAACACAGTTCCAGCATTTCTTTTCAGGCAGTTCTTAAGAATGTTGGAACGTGAACAACAAAAAGAAAAGTTGCTTCAACCGCAGTCTTTGCTCTGTGTTTGGCCTGCAAACCCTGCTGACGTTGCAGAATAAATACCAGGGACACCACAAGTAAGTTGAAAAAAAANAAAAAAAATTTGTTTTTGGACTGACAAAGTGCACGTTATGCAAGACTTAATTGAATACGTTTCTTTATAGAGAGAGAAACAGCTCAATAGTCACAGGACAAAATCCAATGAATTGAATACACGGGGCATTTTAATTACAGAAAATTAGGCATTCTTATCATAATTGTTTATAATAACTGTATACATGTGCTGCATTAAACCAGTTCTGAGTTTAGGACCTAATCCATCTAGACCCCGACATACAGTCTGATTTCCCACTCCATGCTGCCATTATAGACTAAACAACTACTGGTCATTAATAAGATATCAAGGTGAAATACAAAAATACACATCACGCCTCTCAAAAGCATCATGGCAAAGGCTCTTATACATAATAAAACTGCTTGGAGCATCTCTTCTGGAAAGATACAGAGTGCAACCAGCTGTACCAGTCTTGGGTCCAAGAGTACAGCTTTTATTAACCCAAAGCTTATAAGTCACTAAGCCACCTTCTCATCCCCAGACAAAAGTGGTGAACTTAGACTAATCTGAGGAAAAATGCACAATAGAAAGGGCCAACAGCACAGTAAGGAACTGCCAGGATGCTTGAGGAACAAGCATGAGAAAGCTCAGTGGAGATTCAGAACTAGGAAACAGAGAGAAACGCTGCGCTGGAGCAGGATGCTCCCTAGGATGGAAGCGGCCACGTACATCAGAGCCCAGTGAGAGGAAGAAAGCCCGTGGCTGGAGGAGGCTGGTTGCTTCATCGGGGAGAGGACCAGGCAGGCCACAGGCATCTGCTCTGCCTCCCTACCCACATGCCCACACTCAGCCTTGATCCTGTGACTGGAAAAAATCAACCACCA
>NW_007727287.1:21600-28312 GCF_000696425.1 Galeopterus variegatus | reverse complement strand
ACTGTATTTGTCAAAGAAGAGAAGTTCATTACAAGAGATGGCATTGCACAGATGATTCTATATAAGAGGGCTGGGCTGTCTCCACATCTTCATAGAGGACCCTCAGTAATATAACTCTACTCATCTGGCTACAAATTCCTTAAACTAAATCACCTCATGCAACAAGTGTTTTACTTGCTCTGTGTACATGGTGAGTGTGAGTTTTTGTCTGTCTGGTGTCACATATTGCCTGCGTATATTGGAGAGAAGAGGATTAATGGAAAGTATTAATTCATGAGGCTGTGATCATTTTTATTGCCTTATCTTGATGTCTCGGTTACTGTTCAAATAAATGATATGACACTAGCATGGTAGAAAAAGTATTCATTCTAAATTTGAACATGTACGTATATATATGAGTGTAACTAAATAAATATTATTTACTTATATTAGCTAAATATAAATCATTTACAATGACATATATAAATGATTTATATTTATTTACACTTTAGATGTTACAATGTTTCGATTATTATATAATTAAATGACATGTTTATTTACATTTCAACCATGCTGTTCTTCTGTTTACATAGAACTGGGCAACTCTCCATCTCCTAGTTTGTCAACCTCTCTCTTCCTCTTTCATTTCAGTTAAATTCCCAAGGAACTGGTGGAAGTAATGGCCCTTTGAGAATGTGGAACTGGAAGTTAAGTGAAACATTCTCATTTTATTTTCAGGAAAGAGAATGTTGTATTGTTTTCGTATCTGGGTGAGTACTTGACATGCCAAAGGTGACATAATGACCCTGGTGTGCTTTGGAATTTTAGCTTTAGTTGAAGTCTGTGCAGTGATTCCTGCAATTTCTGTTATGTATAGCCTTAACCAGAGATGCGAATGTACTACTGTATTTCTTAGATGAAAAATACCTCTGTCAAATAGGCAGTATGTTGAAGAACTATTGCAGAGGCTCTAAAGAGAAAGGCATTTCTTCCCCAAGATCACCCAGAGGCTTTCCTTTAGTTTTAGATCACTGAACTGCCCTTCCCCTTCACACACAGCCAGTGCATCTGAGAGGAGCCTGCCCTTCCCAGGCAGTGACTTCATTTCCTTGCAGGAGGAAGTCGCAGTGGTGTGGCCCGCTCCTACACACCAGCCGGCCACCAACAGCACTCCTGAGACTGACACAGGGAGGGATGGCATCTGGAATGCATGGGGCTGGGGCACAAATGCCCACAGTCTATTTTCTCTCTTATCTTTGGTGTCTGTATGTAATGCCCTGAATCTCCCTACTGACACTCCCTTAGATTTTTTTTTTTTTTTTGGCCCACCTAGAATACTAGTATTTCCTTTGAGATCCAGTCCTCTGCTTTGTGCTTCGAAAGTTTCTGCAGGATTGAACACACTCTGCTGTTTAATCCACTTCTACAGAAACAACATGGTCATCCCAGAGGAAAGCTGCCATCGCACACCACGCCTGCTGTCCCTGAAACCACACTTCTTTCCTTTCACTCAAAATCTATCCCCTCAGCTCTTTGGTTCAGAAAAAAATTAGATTATGTTAAGAATATAATTACTGAAAAACAAGTGTTCCGAATTGAAATTAGCTCACCTTTTTAAGGTTCATTTTGGAACGATCTGTTGGTACCCCAAAATAAATCCTCTGTGACATTTGATTCTCATTTGATCTTCACCTTGGTTGAAGCTTCTGGGCTCCATCTCTCTCCACTCTCCTTCCCTTCAGCTCTGGGTTGCCCAGCAACCTCGAACAACTGATTGCCCAAACAGGAAAAGGAAATGGGATTAACTCTGGAGGAAACGAATCGAAGGGAGCAGTATGGTCCCAATCAGAAGTCTTTCAATACTAACAGATTAAGTTTTCACGCTGCGGTCCTAAGTAAGAGTGTGGACTGTGAAGTGTACAGGAGGGAGAACTGTCACGAACTTGAATATTCACAGCAGTGGTGACAGCAGCTACTACATCCATAATAGAGACAGCCCTTTGCCTATAAAAAGGCACAACCATATCACAAGTCTTGTACCCACTTCTTCTGCCATTCATGTACTCATGCACTCATTCATGCGTTCATTCATTCACTCACTCACTCACCCACTCAGTAAGAATTAAAAGACAACAGACCACTATAAAAATTCTATGGGTTCTAGGGTAAATAAGACTTTGGTTTTAATCCTAGCTCCACTGCTTTCTAGATCTGTGATACTAAGCTAAGTATCTTAAACTTTTTAAGTCTTAATTTTAACATTGGTAAAATTAGGTTACCAATGTCCACCTTAAAGAGCTACTGTGAGGATTAAGAGAGAACATGCAAAACAACTACCACAGTGACTTCTGCTGATTCGCCTTTCCTTCTACCCCATGGCACTGGACTGTGAAAGAAAAACTGGAGATGCATTAGCTAGTGAGAAACTTGTGGCTTTATTTCAAGCATGAGGCCAAAACAAGAATGAAACTTTAGCAGTAGTAATTGAGAGGAATGGGCAGATGTGAGACTTATTTTTAAGAAAAGATAAGTAGAATGGGGTGAATGATGAGTGAGTGGAACTTCTAAAAGTTGCCTCTGATGTTTTGAGCCTAGATGACCTCAGAGAATGACGGTGTCACTGAGGAATTCACTACCAAGGAAGGGGAGTTTGTTTGTGGATCTGGAACAATTTAGGTTTAAGCACGGGGGCAGAGAGGCCCTGGGGTATAACAATGAAGGCCATCACCCTCACTTCCATTTGCCTTGTTTCCACTCTGCTCTCAGACCCAGCTAGAACAATGAAGACGACTCTATGAAGAGGTTGAGAACCACTCACTTCTAGGTGCTTGGAAGAGGGTGAGAAGTAGATATCATGGAACAGTAGCCATATCTCCAACTAGACGCCTTGATGGGTTGAACCACTCCACTTGTGGTACGTATGGGTGGCTTAAATCTCTTTAACGTTTCACTCGTTTATTCAGAAGATAAGGTATCAGACACTTAAAGGCTGAGAACAGTCTACATAAAACGGGAGGCTCAAATAATGAAAAAGATAGTTTGGCCCATTGAGAGACAGAGGCTACTCCCTGTGATACCTGCAATTTTCAAAGTGTGGGCCAAAGACCTCTGGAGATCTCCAAGACCATTTCAGGTCATCCACGAAATCTTCCCTTTTCCAAATACATATCTGTGGGAGGCCATATTTGATATACTTCACCTAACACAACATATGGCAGCAAAATTAATTGCAGAAGCAGATACGAGAATCTAGCTGTCTTCTATTAAATGAGATACTAAAGCAATAGTATTCTGTTAAGCCAGATATTAAAAGAACTAGCAAAAAATTGTAAAACAATGCCACTCTTCACATCAAATTTTTTGTTGTATAAAATAGTTACTCTTCACAAAATATATTATGTTTACACTAATGTATTTATTACTTTTAATGATTTAGTAGATATTTTATTTCCTCAATTTTGATGTCTAGTGCAGTATTAATAGATAGTTTGAATATAATTTTTAAATTAATTCAAAAAATATAATTCTTAAATATAATTTTTAAAAGTAAAATTTTTGTACTGAGACAAAAAATTTGAGAACCACTTGGAAGATCAATTCGTGTTGGTCATATAGACCTAAGAACATCTGTGCACTAAGCAAGTTCATTCTGGTGGGATGGGGCTTCAGAATGTCTGTGGGTTGGAAGAGTCAGGGTTTAAGTTCTCATATTCTTTGTAGGTCAGACAAGTGGATTCAGGGACTGAGGAGATAAGGCACTGTGAAGGCTAGACTGGTCCAATCCAGAGTTCTAAAGTTCCAATGGTCCTCTTAAAGACCTGCATTTTGAGTGATGCATAGAACCCATATGTAGGACGGAATGATTTTGACACTGCATAAGGCTAACTTGGTTGTTCTTTGTTAATTATCACTCATAAAAGTGACCATAAAACCTTTGCTTCTTTTTTGAAAATGGTCATCTAACATGCTACAAAATGTTAGTAAAAGTTAAAGAGGCTGTTAAGAAGAGGATAACTTGAAGTATACAGATAGACTAGAGATGAGACAGGAGAAAAAGAGGGAATCTGTGCAATGATTTTTTAATTTGCAAGTCTGGGGATGCTTTTGGATTTTTAAAAGTGCTTGAAGGTACTACAGGAGTGGTGACTGTCAATTTCATTCTTCAGAATAAGTGACGCTTTTTGCAGTTGTTCTTTTACTCTTCAACTATGCCCTCATGCAGTTCATCCACCTTTCATCTGAATAATAATTATATAAAAAATGCAATAGGAGAAGGGGATGTAAAAAGCATTCAATGTGGGTTTCAGGAGATCTGCATGGTTTGGGGGTCTGCCCTTGTGGTAGGATATCTTGTTACCTTCTCCCTCCTTTTATTTTTCTCTTTAAAATGTCTCTATTCTCCCAAATGTTTTCTTGTAGGAAAAAACAAAAACAAACAAACAAACAACAACAACAAAAAAACCTGTGAACTCCTCTACTATAAAGTAAGAAATAAGATTTGTTACCCATTTTCTTTTTTTCCCCCCCACCAAAGACAGAGGCTATCTTTGTAATCTGTCCTTGCTGAAGATGATATATTTCCTCTACTCTGAATCAGTCACTAGCAAAGATGAAAAAAAAAAAGAGAGTAGGGAGAAGGCAGAAAATAGAAATGTTTAAACTATACAGAATAAATAAATAATTCAATGATATTAACCTCTCAACTACCTGCAAAGCATTCTTTGTAGCTCAAATGGTGAGCCGGACTTGTGAGAAAAAAGGTATTTATCATTTATTTAATACACATGGCTGCAGCCTAAGGAAGAAAAGTTTAAAAGTAATGTCAACAGGCAAAGGATCACACTAGGAGTCATCGAGCTCACCTTGCGTTTCTCCCCGAGGCAGAGCCAACGTGAATTCATTCAGGGCCATTCCATTATTCATGCAAGGAACTGTCTATCACAAATGCAGTATGAAAAGGAGGTACGCCCCATGTGAGGCATGAAATATCATCTCTAATAACTGGCAGTTTAATTTCAAGATTTTGAGACTGCTCATTTAAAAGTACCTGAAGCAGAGTTCTAAAGCACAGAATGATAAAGGAAATCATTGTTGCTACACTTTAGGAAACCATGTCCCATTTCTGCTAGAAAATACAAGAAATTAGGTTAAAAAGAAGATATGGAAAATAAGGCAAAAGCTGACAATAGGATGTCATGGCAGACAGAGCCTCAGAACTTTTCATAATTCTGTAGTATATTCACCAGGACATAGCCATTGCACTTAGCATGAAAAATTGGTCTTATTCTTTCCTAATTCTTGGGCAACTGAGAAGAGATTTCACAAAATTTACAGTAGAAGCTCATATTTACAGTAGGCCCTAGATCTTGAAGCATGATCATTTTTGTTTGCTGACAGGTTCATTGTATTGCTGCCATATACACCTACAAAAGACCTTGGGCATCACCCATTATCATAAAGTTATGTGAGTGGTTAAGAAATTGGGACCCAGTGGCCAACACAGGACCAGAGCAGTAGACTCAACATAACCCAGTGTTCTTTCTACTACACCCTTGACTTTTTAAAGTTAACTTTTAAAGATAATGTCATTCTAATGACCACTAATGCTCAAATTTCACTACATGAACAATAGGTTTATGTACATCTTCTTGCAGATGCTCAAACCCCTTCACATCTATGATGCTACANTTTAAAGATAATGTCATTCTAATGACCACTAATGCTCAAATTTCACTACATGAACAATAGGTTTATGTACATCTTCTTGCAGATGCTCAAACCCCTTCACATCTATGATGCTACACGCTCTGCTTGATAATGCCTCTCGGTTTTGTATTAAAGAAGGAAGACTACCGTCTACAACCCCTGGATTGGGTTTGTTACGGAGATACGTGTTGGTTTGGGTGGCAATAGCTAGGCCTGTGGGATTCCTAGGGTCTATGCTCTACAGCAGAACTAAAATTAGAGCGGTAGGTAGAGATGATGATAGAAAAAGGAAGCCAAAGCCCATTCAATCAAGAAAGGAAGTTCAAAATAAGAGGTCAAAGAGAAACGGGGGTTATGGACCCAGGACTTCCTGTCCCAGAGAGACAAGTGCAAGAGCAACAGCAGCTGTAATGAGGACCCTGACTGGGGAACTGGCCTGGAGCAGCTGTTGTCTGTGCATGGTGTGTATGTGCCAGCTGTGCCAGGGTGAGTTGGTGGGCTGGCTATGATTAAACACAGTGTTGAAACAGGCTCACACATACGGGAAGTGTTAAGCTGGTTTGCTTGTTGCTGTATTTCTAGTCTAGCCCCAAATTCTCTCCAGCTGGATCCTTCTGTCAGCATTGTGGGAAAGTAGAAGCAACAACCAGAGTCTCAGCCCACCCACTGTTGATGAGGCTTGGTTCTTTTCTTGGGGTCAAATAGACCCAAGTGCTCCTCTGGCCACTTCTGGTAGAATGTGAAAGTCATCAAAGTAAGGGATTTCTAGACAAAAAAAAAAAAGAGAGAGAGAGTATGGGAAGAATACTGGCAGGGATTGAGTGAGAGGAGACAGATGTTAACTGTAAGTAAACATCAAAGCCTCCAACTGAAAGTCAAAGAAAAATTCGACCGATGAATCAGTCTCTGCCTACAGTCCATGCTGCCAAAGAGCAGACTCTTGTGGTGTCACAGCCTCTTTGGGTGTTTACATTTAGAGATTCAGGACTGGGCATGTGCTTGAGTGAAAAAACACACAAATACATAC
>NW_007727287.1:19221-20613 GCF_000696425.1 Galeopterus variegatus | reverse complement strand
AGAATGGAAACCACTGGCAAGGATTTTCCTGCAGTTTGGCCTCTGAGAAACCTAAGCTAAAAGTAACTATAGAGTCTAAGAAGGCTAGGCCTTTTTATGCTCAATATCAGAGAATCATAGTAAATAAATGGAGGGTAGGAGAGTAAGGACATGAGAGAAGTTGAGACTGGAGGGGGAGAGGAAGCACAGTGGCCAGGAGAGGGTTTGGGAGCAAGATCACATACAAAGTGTAATTCGCTACCCAGCAGTGCTGCTAAGAATCACCTGGAAATGGAAAAAAACATAGTTTGAAACTGGGGGCTGATTTGGGGAATAAAGGTCTAGGGAAGATATAGACAAGAGTTCTTAGCATTGTCTTCTTTAAAACTTACCAGAAAAGCATCCAGCAGAATGTCCTTCACATAATAGATTCTCAAAACATGTTAGCACCTTCCCTTTCCATACAATTTCCTTGAGTGACAATTGAAATCAGATAGTCTATACTATTCACAAAACATTTAAAAAATACTAAATTGAATATGTGCATACTCTATGATCCCCACTCCTAAGTATATATCCAATAGAAATGTGTACATTTATTTACCAAGCAACATTTACCAGAGTGTTTGTGGCAGCTGTACTCCCAATGGAATGCAAAAATTACCAAAATGCTCATCAACAGTAGAATGGATACATAAATTGTGGTAAAACATAATAGGATGCTGCAATTATTTATTCTCACTGCTGTGTAGTATTCTATTGTGAAAATAAGACTAAATCTCGTAAGCATAATGTTGAGCAAAATAAGCCACACAAAGAGTGCATGCTGCATAAACCCATTTATATAAACTTCAAAAACAGGTGAAAAGCACCTATGTACTACTAGAAGTCAGTACAGTGGTTACTCTTGGAGGGTGGTGGGGGGCGGGGGAAGGAGGATAGTGACAAAGAGGAGGTGATAATGTTCTTACCAAGAGTTGTTATGTCAAAATTAGCCAATGTCCTATTTTCAGTGAGAACATACACCCACATATGCACGCATGAATTCTTTGTGTTTAAAGAACAGGACACTAAACACATTATTATCATGTAATTTATAGTAATGAGAACAGATACAACTCTTCCCTGGAAGGCAGTCTAGTACCGTAATGAAGAAAGGATAGGGTATAGTATTAAAGCTGAATTAACCTGTGATTCAGCTACTCACTTGTTCTATAACTGGGGCAAACCTATATGTGCTTTAATTTCCTTGTTTGTAAAATTGGGATAAAAATCCCTAGATTATAGGGTTATAGTGAAAATTTAAAGAAATGACAATGATAAATACTAACAGTGACTGTTAATAATGTTAATTTCATTCTCACTTTCTCAGTCTGCATATATGTTATATTCTATCTTTGTGCTGTGATTATT
>NW_007727287.1:0-18450 GCF_000696425.1 Galeopterus variegatus | reverse complement strand
TTTTTTTTTTTTTTTGTGACCGGTAAGGGGATCGCAACCCTTGGCTTGGTGTCTTCCGCACCACGCTCAGCCAGTGAGTGCACCGGCCATCCCTGTATAGGATCCGAACCTGCGGCGGGAGTGAGCCATGGGGTCGGCCCATTAAAGGATATTGCATCTCTTGGTCGCAGAACATGTAAGCAACTATTAAGCCAAACGTGACACCCTGTCTCTGCAATGCAAAATTTATTAGTGTTCTTTCTTCTCTCTGAACAACCACTGCTATAGTTTCCAGGGTTGACGTCAATGGATTATGTTAAGGCTTCCTTTGCCTATTTTGCTAATTAGTCAACTGCGGCCAGCATATGTAATCTTCTTCATTCTCACTCATTCGGAGTGATGGCAACCCCATCACTCTCCCCGGTAGATCTAAAATAGCTTCAGTGCAGGTGGACAGATCAAGTCCTCAGGCCTGTCTTATTGTATTCTATTGTGGAAATAAGGATAAATCTCATAAGCATGATGTTTAGCAAAAGAAGCCCTCAGCCATAAATTAGGTGCAATTCAGGTAATGAATGATTCCCCATCTTCACAGATAAATTCACCTGTTGGGAGCTTGGAACATCTTCAAACTTCCTGATTGGCATTAAATGGTCCAAGGGACAGAGATGAAAAAAACCCTTCGAGTGATGGAACCACAGGGAATTCAGCAGTGCAGAGTCGGGGAGGCAGAGGTAGGAGAGATGGGGCAGAGAGCGAAGGTAACTTCGAAAATACTTTCCCTTCCTCTGATTTATGTACAACTTCTGAAATCTTCATAGCAATTCCATTCCCTAATTTCTCATCTGTTTTCTTTTCACACACCCTACTCTCCCTTCCTAATTCTCTGATTCTTTTCTGACTTTTCTTAGCTTTATGTTTCTATTTCTTTATCAATCCAGATTTGTTATTATGTATTTATCGAGCTCATAAATAGAACTTGTGCCCTGGAGGAACAGCCTGAGAAATTAAATACATCATATTCAATTTATTTTGAAATTAATATTAAAGCAAGTGAACCAAAAATTTATTTCTTTATATACTGGTTAATGAAGCTACATTTTGGCAGACGTAAAAGCTTCTTTCAGAGCTTTTTCTTCCTCTTCTGTTAAAGGCTTTTTAAAAAGTAGCTTTACAGGCAAGTTTCAGTAGGGGAGTGAGGAAGTTTGATACTACAAACTTCCCCTTTTCTTTCAAATCTCAAGCTTCCCTTCTTTTTCTGAGCATCTTAAACAAGCAGGCGGATGTTTTTCCTCTTTTATTTTTTAATTGCTTATGTTGATGTGCAAAACAACATTTTCAATGAGATGCAAACTGAGTTGCCCACACAGCAATAATGAGGGCTTTGTGAGCTCCTCAGCATGTGCTGTGTTTCTCTGAAGCCTTTAGGTCCATACCCCCAGCTCTACAAAGCGGTCAGTGCGTTTCAGCTTCTCTCCCACCCATACCAAAGAGATGCTCTGACTGTGAGAAACACAGCAGGTAGAGGAGCCACGGACAGAAGTCCCCCGCCCCATGCATATCACTTCTTTCCCACTGACAATCAATTATTACATTTTGAATAATAGTTTTACTTTATGAGGATTTAATGAAATACCGCCACGATATGGTAAACCAGAGCTGACTGAAAGAGCTATTTTACTCAAAGATTTTTGCTGTTCAATTAGCTTTTCCTGTTAATACATCATGATAGCAACTGTGACTAGAAAGAATAACATTCACTAATTTACACCTGAATGGCATATGAAAGGTTGCTAAGTGCTTTGGAAGTATAACAGCCTTTTTTTTTTTTTTTTTTTGATGTGGGGAGTAATATATTTTCTGGCTAACTGTACAACAATTCTGGCTAAAATCTACAGAAAATGAACAGATAGAAATTACCTATGTTGATTTAGCATCATTTAAAAGGCTAACTGTTCATTTAAGTAAGGATTTTTGCCTTCTATATAGCTATTAGCACTTTCATAGACGGGGCAGCACGGACTATTGATTTTTATCCTTTCTCAGGTTCTCTTAACATAAGCTATAAGTACCCAGGTAGTCTCTAGTAAAATTAATATTGTTGAGGAAGAGTGCAGATGTTGTTTGAATAACAGGCTTGGGCACTGTAGGTACAAGAGACTTCTGTGGTCTCATTTTTTTAAGGCAGGACAAAAGAGGGTTCCTGCTTCAGAAGGGTCAGCTCACTCTTGAGGCATTAAAATTAGAAATGAAGGCCCAAACTAACAGCACATATTCCCTTAGAATTCCCTAGAAGACTCACAGCAAACAATACACCTATAAACTAGTAAGTAGACAATGGTAAAAAAAAATATATATATATATATATATTCACTTAAGAGATCCCCAGCCATACACGTGAAAAAGGAAGGTCATGTCCTGGCAGGCTCAGGAGCCTCTGGATGTTGTGGGGATCTTGAGAAGAGAGGAATTTGCCCAAATTTATAGTGTATTGCAGATAAAGTCAGGTGGTGAGTTCTTGGCTTGGTTTCCTGTCCTTAAGAGGCTTTTTAAAAGTCCAGTCTGAGATTCCTTATAAAAATTTCCAGCAAAGTAAATTTAAGTTCTACCTGGTAAATCATTCTTCTTGCTGCACCTATGCAAATAACCAGGCCAAATCTAATGTGATCAGTCTTATTTTCTGATCAAGAATCACTTTTCTTTAAGATTAAGATCAATTTTGATCAAAAGAAGGGTAAGTGTAGAGAGAAGTGTTGTGCTTCAGTTGAAAATGAAGAATCGTCTAGACTGCACTCTGCTGGGTTGTCAGAGTCCAGCCCTGTTTGATGTCTTTGAGCTATTTTGCAACTCTATAAATTGCAGGTAACTGCTGGATATGCAAACTCCATTTTGTCTGGTAGAGATTTAATTGACTTCCCAATTGTGGAAAACAAGAACAGTTTTGGTACTTAGTTATAAACTGAACTGTGTTACTTGTATGAAACAACAATCTTTACCAAATTTTCAATTCTTCTAGTTACCTTCAATATCTGTCTACAACTCTCCAAACTAACTTTTTGATTTTTCTCCCTCCTGACTGACTTGGCATCAATGAGACCTAACTGGGCTCTAGGCTGCTTTGTGGTTGGCCCTTTCAATCGGGATCTGAAGGAGCCCTGCAAACTGAAGCCTGGCAACTTGATAGAAATCGCAAAAAGACTCACCATCACAGAAGATCATGCATGGGCCAAAAGACTTCCTGGAAAGAAAGTCTAGTGAAATGCTTCAGTCATACATGCCTCTGTACAAGAATGTGGACAACATCACCAAAACCATCAATATCCCAGCTTCTGAGCTTCAGGCACAATGAGCAGTGCTGCATTACCAACAGATTTTCCTCCACTGACCTCTCGGAACCCACTGGACTGATAGCCCTCACAGTCCCACTCCTGGTTCATTACTTTAATACAACTCTGTATATTAATATTTTCGAGCTTCAGGCACAATGAGCAGTGCTGCATTACCAACAGATTTTCCTCCACTGACCTCTCGGAACCCACTGGACTAATAGCCCTCACAGTCCCACTCCTGGTTCATTACTTTAATACAACTCTGTATATTAATATTTTTCTTTTTCATTTCAGGCTTTCCTCTTTTTAAATGCCTGATCTCTAGGGCTCTAAAACAACTGACCTTTGCAACCACCTCTCAAAAGATGGTTCAACGGATTATGCAGGAACAGTACCAACAAGAGTCCTTGAGGACTATATTCTAGACCCTTCTTCGCCCCACTTAGGACATTTATTATTTTCTTTGGGTTATACAGTAATAAATAACATTCTTCTTATACAAAGGGGAGGCTGATAATGTTGAACTTTGCTTGAGCCCTGTGCTCCCCAAACAGACATGAAAACACGAGGGAGGTATCAATCAGCTTTGTATCTCATGAATATTCATAACAAAAAAAAAGAAATCTCTCACACTTTTGTTTACTTGGAAACAGCTGACTGCCAATGACTACCCAGCCCCCGCCAATTCCCAGATAAAACCCAACTCTAGCCTTCCTCATGACTTCTGTAAGACTTGTCAATGACTTCTGTATTTACCTACCTCTGTAAAACCCTAAGCTTGCTTTCTTTTCTTTGAGATATTCTGCATTAATTAATGTTTTCCCTATTGCAATAGCCTGAATAAAATCATCTCTTTAGTCATCCAGGGCATTTTGTCTTTCACAATAGGTTTTGGGTTACATAGGTGTGATACATTTGTCAAAAAATCATAAAATGATACAATTCAGGTATGTGTATTTCATTTAATATAAATTTCACCTCAAAAGAAAAAATGAGGACTATAAATAAGCAATGAAGCATAGTTAATGATATGAACATTTAGTTGTTTAAGGATGAGGTGTATGGAGGTTTGTAACTTACTTAGAAATATATCAAAAAAAGAGATGGGTTCATCCATCCATAGAGGCATGGATTGCTAAATAGTTTGTGATAAAGCAAATATAGTAAAAGGTTAATTAGATGATCAAGTTTATTAGTGTTCACGTCAAAGTTAATGGCAAAATATTGAATTCTTTCCCCTAAGACTGAGAAGCAAGCAAGGATATCCTCTCCCAGTATTTCTATTCACATTTGTACTAGAGGTCTTGGCCAGTGTAATAAAGAAGGAAAGGGACTAAAAAGCATAAAGATTGGGATGAAGAAAATAAAGCTGTTTAAATTTTCAGATGGCATGACTGTTTATGTAGAAAATCCTAAAGAACCTGTAAAGCAATTACTAGCAGTAGTAAGTGAACTGGCCAGGCCATAAGACAGAATATTAATTATAGTTATATACTAGCAAAAATAATTAGAACATGAAATTTTAAAAATTGCATTTACAATTTACAAAATCAACTACATGTAAATATAAATAAAATATGCAATGAAACATTTTCAAGATCTCTGTAAACTTGAAACATTTCAGAGAGAAATAAAGATCTAAATAAGTATAGTTATACCATGTTTTTGAATTATAAGACTCAGTATTGCTATGACGTCAGTTCTCCTCAAAATGATTAACAGATACAAATAAATTTCAAGTGACCTCAGACTTACAATAGTAAAAATAAATTAATAAATGAATTAAAATGTATAAGATAACTATTCAGATTTTGAGAATCTTTGGCAACTTTTACAGATAGCAGAGCTAGTTTTTACTTGAACAAAGACTTATTTAATCTGTTGGTATTGCAAAATATTATTAAAGCAAGGAGATACCTTACTAGAAAGAGCATGAAATGAATGAAGTAACTCAGGTTTCAGTTTCCTTTGTTCATAAATTTTGCCAGCAATCTCAGACACATTACTGAACCTTTACTCTTAGATTTTCAGTGGGTAGATTCTTGTTAATCCAGAAAACTTTATTGAATGGTGAAAATAATTCAATTAATAAAATATCACATTTATATAATTTAAAATAGCAGCAAAATTAAAAATAAAATAAAAATAGCTCCTTAATTTATGTACAGTCAAACAACTTAACTTATTGTATTTTAATATATTAATTTAATGTGTGCTAAAATTTGTTTTGCTTTTAAAAAATTGTAAGGATGTTAAGCTCTTTTATTTTAAATTGAGCTCTATTTTTAACTGCAAATTATTATTATTTTTTTTAAACAATGAGCTACATTGTTATTTAAGCTCTAACTCAGACTTGTTTATGCTTGGATATATCTCATCTGGTGCACTGAAAATAGTATTAGTATGAACACTCCTGAATATATAGGTAGTCTTATTTGAAATATTATTTTTGCATATGTACTATAGTGCATAATTAGGTACACAATATTTATAATTATATGATTGGAAAATAGGCCTACACTGCTTGAATAAACTAACATTTTTAAAAATTAAGGCACAGATAATAAAAATATAATATAGTAAACTTATAAAAATTAAATGTAAAATGGCTGTAATTTAAAGAAATCCTGACTGGAACCTATACTTTACAACCTAGTGTATGCTCAAAATGTCAAGTGTTTTTCCTCAAAATACTAATGCAAATTTAGTTTGCATGAGTAGCCATGCTGCATCTAGATTAATGGCAAAATTAAGCAGGGCCTCTTTAAGTAATTCCCTAAGAAAATGAAGAAAAACAAAAAGGGAAAAAGTTTACCAGCAGTCAAGGCATGGAGTGGTAGACAACCTTGACACATAAATACTGAAAAATAAAACAAAAAATTAAGTTGTGAAGTGGATTAAAATAAATAACTCCTAACCCCACCATCAACCCACAAAAATAATACTAAAAAAAAAGGTAAGTCAACAAATCCTAAGAATCATTCACTAATTTCCTACAATACAGAAAGAAATAGGTCCAGAAGTTACATAGGTGATCCTGGGAAGAGTAAAGAAATGATCTTTAAGAATGAAAGCTCCCAGCTTTCCAATGGAATGGTCATAAGGGCTTGCCTTTGTCAAAGAAGACATCTACAGGAGTGAAATGCATCCCTGGCTGGTGAAATGAGTCACTTAATGGACTCTCAGAAGAAAGAGTTGAGACCATTACTACCATTCACAGCTGAACTTCCCCCTCCTTTTCACAGAATAATGGATGATGTTCGCCCAAATATGTTGAAAAACATTAAACTACTCATCCAGGAAGCCAAATGAACTCCAAATAAGATAAACACAAGGAGATCTAAAAACAGACCCACTTCACAGCTGAACTTCCCCCTCCTTTTCACAGAATAATGGATGATGTTCGCCCAAATATGTTGAAAAACATTAAACTACGCATCCAGGAAGCCAAATGAACTCCAAATAAGATAAACACAAGGAGATCTAAAAACAGACCCATTATACTAAAAATGCTGAAAATCTTGCAAGCTGTAGGACAAAAAAGCTCACCACTTATGTGTGAACCCTAATAATAGTCACAGCTGACTTTTCATCAAAACAATGGAGACTAGAGGGCAGTGACATAACTTATTCTAAATATGCAAATAAAATACTGTCAACCAAAAATTTGGTATGGAATAAATCCTTCAAAAAGGAAAGAGAAATAAACACATTTTCAGATACATAAAAACTGAGAGAATTTGTTGCTAGCAGTCTTGCTTTACAAGACACACTAAAGGAAGTTTTGCAGGCTGAAACCAAATGATTCCAGACAGTAATTCAAATCCAAATGATAAACAAAGAGCACTGTTAAAGGGAGTATATGTTATAAAAGGCAGTATAAATGCATATTTTCTTATTCCTTCTCTTAACTAATGCAGAAGGCAATTGTATAAAACAATATAGGTATAATGTATTGCTGGGCATCAACATATAGAAATGTAATATATTTGTGAATTATAGAATGAAAAAGGTAAATGAGAAAAAAAACTGTATTGGAATAAAAAAAAAGTGATTCCAGATAGTAACTCAAACCCATAGGAACAAATGAAAAGAAATGTTAAATAAGAAAGTTAATACCACAAACACTATAATATATAATTGCTATTCATACTTCTCTCATCTTCTTTGAAAAGCATAAAATTATATAAAGCTATAATTATAACAATGTACTGTTGGGTTTGTAACATTTAGAGCCATAATATATGTAAAAATAATACCACAAAAGAGGTGGGCAGGAAGAAATTGATCTATATAAAAGCAAAATTTCTATGGCTCAATGGAATTAAGTTAATATAAATCTGAAGCTGATTATGATAAGTTAAGGTGTATATATATGGTAAGCCCTAGAGTGACCACTAAGGAAATCATTCAAAATAGATAGTGCAAAAGCTCATTAAAGAAATTAAAATACTACATAAGAAAATATGCACTTAATGCAAAAGGAAGCAATAAAGGATGAATAGAGGCACAGAAAAGACATATAGAACACAAAAGAAAAATGTCTGGCATAACTCTAACTATAACAATAATAACATTAAATGTGAGTGGATTAAACAATCCAATCAACAGGCAGATGTTATCAGACTGGGTTTAAAAAAAACACAATGATCAAAAAGTATATACTTGCTACAAGAAGCATACTTTAAATGCAAATATACAAACAGATTAAAAGTAGAAGAATGGAAAAAGAGGTACCATGCAAACAACCACAACGAGAAATTGGGAGTGGATATGCTAAGAACAGGGAGAAGAGACTTTAAAACAAAAAATGGCAAGGGAGATAAAGGACATTTTATAATAATAAAATAGGCAATACATCAGAAAGATATAACAATTATAAACATTTATACACCTAATAGCACCTAACCATATGAAGCAAAAACTGACAGAAAGGAAGAGAGAAACGTGTAATTCAACAATAATAGTTGAGGATTCAATACCCTGTTTTCAATAGTTGATAGAATAAGTAGTCAAAAGATCAATAAAGAAACAGAAGACTTGAATAACACAATAGAAGGACTAGGCTAACAGACATCCATCGTATACTTTATGCAAGAATAGCAGTATACACCCTTCTCAAGTGCACATAGAACATTATCCAGGATAGAGCACGTGGTAGGCCATAAAACAAACCTCAATACATTTAAAAGGACTAAAATAATACAATGTGTGCTCTCTAACAATGGAATAAAATTAGAAATTAATAACAGAAAAAAACTTGGAAAGCTTGCAAATATATAAAAATTAGACAACACACTCTTTAATTACCAATGCATCAAACAAGAAGTCAAAATGAAAATTAGAAAGTACTTTGAGATGAATGAAAACCAGGAAACAACATGGCAAAACTTATGGGATGCAGCTAGAGCTTAGAAGGAAGGAAGACGGAAGTTTATAGCTATATATGCCTATGTTACAAAAGAAGAAACATCTTAAATCAATAAACTAATTTCCCACCTTTAGACACTGGAAAAAGAAAATAAAATAGAAAGCAAACACAAGGAAATAAATAATAATAATTAGATTAGAAATTAATGAAACCCAGATTAAAAAATTTCAAGAGAAAACTAATGAAACTGAAAGCTGTTTTTCTCTAAAAGACAACTTTTGTGGTAGTCTGAAAATTTTCCTCCTAACTGATATCCTGTCAATCTCTTGTAAATGATACCTTCTTTGGTAAAATATATGATTACATTAAGGATCTAGAGAGGAAGAGCATATGCTGAATTATTTGAGATGTCGCCAAAATGCCATCATAAGTATCCTTACTAAATAAAGGCAGAAGCAGATGTAATACAGACACACAGAGTGAACAGAGAAAGGAAGAGGCATTATGGCAATGGAGCAGAAATTGGAGTGATGTGGCCACAAGCCGAGAAATATCAACAACTTCTGCAGCCATGAGAGTCCAGAAGAGAGGCATGGAATGGACTCTCCTCTAGAGCCTCCAGAGTGAGCATATCCCTGTCAACACCAACACCTTGATTTTAGACTTATGGATTCCACAACTATGAAAGATTGTTTCCATTGTTTTAGACCACCTATTTTGTGGTAATGTTATGGCAGCCAAAGGAAACTAATACATCTGTCCAAGAAAAGAAGAGAGAAGACTCCAAGTACTAGATTAAGAACTGAGGAGGGATCATTTCTTCTGACAATACAAATACAAAAGGAAAAGTATAAAAGAATGCCATAAAGAATGTGTAACAACAAATTAAATAACTTAAGTAAAATGAATAAATTCCTAGAAAAACACAAACTACCAAAACTGACTCGATTAAATAGACAATATGAATAGACCTACAATGAATAAAGAGATTTATCAGTAATCAAAAAAACACCCAGAAAGAAAAGCCTGAGCCTAGCTGGCTTCCCCATTGAATTCTACCAAACATTTAAAGAAGAATTAATACCAATTCTTCAAAAAGTCTTCCAAAAATAGAAAAAGATGGAACATGTCCCAATTCATTTCATTAGGCCAGTGTTACTCTGATACACAAAACAGACAAAGACATCACACAATAAAAGAAAACTACAGACCAATGTCTTTCAAGCATATGGATATAAAGTCCTCAACCAAAATAACAGCAAACTGAACCCAGCAGCATATTAAAAGAATTATGCATCATGATCAACTCACATTCATCCAGGAACACAAAGTTATTTTAACATACAAAAAATCAGTTAAAGCAATATAGCGTACTATATCCATAGTGTAAAAATCAAAATACACATGATTATCTAAATAATCACAGAAAAAGTGTTTGAAAAAATCCAATACCTTTTCATGATAAAAATATGTAACAAACTAGCAATAGAAGAGAACTTCTTCCACCTTATAAATAACGTCTATGAGAAATCCAGAGGTAACATCATGTTTAATGGTGAAAAACTGGATGCATTCCCCCTAAAAACTAAAAGAAGCCAAAGATATCCACTTTTGCCATTTATATTCAATGCTGTACTGAAAGTTCTAGCTGGGGAAACTAAGCAAGAAAAAGAGATAAAAGGCATCCATACTAAACAGGAAGAGCCAAATCTATATCTGTTCATAGATGACTTGATCTTATACATGTGATATCTGACATAATCAGCTAAAAATATTAGCACTAATAAACAATTTTGGCAACATTGCAAAATACATGATCAATATACAAAACTGTACTCCTATACACTCACAATGAGAAATCAGAAAATAAAATTAAGATAATTCCATAAAATTAAGATAATTCCATTTGTCATAGCACCAACTCCCCCAAAACTCCTAACAATTAATTTAACAAAGGACATGCAAAATTTATATTCTGAAAAATACAAAACATTTTTGAATGAAATTAGAGAAGATATAAATAAATGGAAAAATATCTCATGTTCATGGATTGAACTACTAAATACTGTTAAGATGGTAATGCTCCCTGAAATGATCTACAGAGTCAACACAACCCCTAACAAAAGGCCAGCAGGCTTTTTTGGAGAAATTGACAAGCAGATTCTAAAATTCATATGGAATGGCAAGGAACCTAGAATAGCCAAAGAAGTATTGAAAAAAACAGAAAAAAGTTGAAAGACTCACACTTCTGGATCTCAAAACTTACTACAAAGCTACAGTAATCAAGACAGTATAGAATCGGTATAGGATAGACACAGAGATCAATGGCGTAGAATTGAAAGTCTAAAAATATACTCATTTGTCTACAGTCAACTGATTTTTGACAATGGTGCCAAGACCATTCAATGGGGAAAAATAATATTTTCAATAAATAGTGCTGATACAAAAGAATAAAGTTGAGCTCCTTTGCATATAGCTCACACCATATACAAAAATTTATTCAAAATTGAGACCTTACTGTAAGAGCAAAAATTATAAAACTCTTAGATAAAAATATAGGGATAAATCTTTAAGGCCTTGGATTAGGCAACAGATTCTTGTACATGATACCAGAAGTATAAGCAACAAAAGATTAAACAGATAAATTTGACCTTATAAAAATAAAAAACTTGTGATTCAAAATTACTATCGAGAAAGTGAAAATACAATCCACAGAATGGGAGAAAGTTTTTCCATGACAAGAGACTATATATCTAGAAAATATAAAAAAATTTCTAACAACTTAATAAAAAGATCAACAACTCAATTTAAAAATGGACAAAGGATCTGAATAAATATTTCTCCAAAGAAGATATATGAATGGCCGATAAGCATGTGAAAAGATGTTCAACATCTTTACTCATCAGAGAATTACAAATAAAACCACAATGAGATACCACTTCACAGGATGTTTATGATAAAACACACATGTGCATGCATGTGTGCACACACACAGTGCTAAGCGTAGAAGAGGATGTGGAGAAATTGAATCCCCATACACTGCTGGTGGGAAGGTAAGATAGTGTAGCCATTTTGAAAATCATTCTGTTAGTCCTTCAGTGTTTAAACATAGAGTTAGTATATGACCCAGGGATTCTAGTCCTGGGTATATACACAAGAGAAGTAAAATGTCCACAAAAAACTTGTAGAAGAATGCTTATAGCAGCATTATGCATAACAGCAAAATGGTGAAAACAACTCAAATTGTCCATTTACTGATGAATGAACAAACAATAAATAAAATGTGGTAGATTCATACAATGGAACATCATCCACCCATGAAAGAGGAATGAAGTACTGATACATGCTACCACATGGGTGAATCCCAAAAACTTTATGCTAAGTAAAAGAAGCCAGTCAGAAAACACTACTATAATATGATTCTACTTATATGAAATGTCCCAAATAGGCAAATCTATAGAGCTGAAAAGTAATTTAGTGGTTCCTTAGAGCTGGAAATCAGGGGATAGGGATAACTAAAGGGTACGGGATTTCTTTTTTGAGGTGATGAAAATTGTCTAAAATTCACTGTAGTAATGATTGCATATGCTAAATATGCTAAAACTATTAAATTATGCACTTTAAATGAGTGATTTATATCTCAATAAAGCTATTAAAAATTAGAGGAAAATACAATACAGCCGAAACCAAATAAATACCAAAAAAACTAAATACTTCAGAAAATTATAGTTCCTGAAGAAAAGCAAAAGAAAATGAAAATGGTACAAGACTTTGAAGAAGGAAGTAAGAAGTTCAAACCAGGAGAAAGGCAAATGGAGAAATACTGAGTGCTATTTACCTCATCTGCCATGTAGTGTTGCAGGTGTTACCAATACAACAGTGAGCAAAACAGTCATGGCTCCCTTTGTCACTGGTTTTTAATAAAATAGCATTAGACAATAAATAATCAAATACACAAATAAGCAAAGAAGGCAAACAATAAGCTAGTAAAATGAGCTAGGTAGCAAATTAAAAATAGTGTTGCAGACTTCTGGGATTGACTTCAATAGCATTAGACAATAAATAATCAAATACACAAATAAGCAAAGAAGGGAAACAATCAGCTAGTAAAATGAGCTAGGTAGCAAATTAAAAATAGTGTTGCAGACTTCTGGGATTGACTTGATTCTCCTTGTTTCTCCCTGCTTTGTACAAATATAAACACTGGAAATAAAGCAAGAGGCCACCAAAGGATAACTCTGAAATACGGTAAGAGGAAAACTGTTTTGAGACACCAGTACCAAAGAAACAACAAAGCAATAGGGCATCTTAAGTCCCCCACTCCCAATAGAAGAAGCCTACCCAAGCCCAGCATTTCCCAATACCAAATTTACAACAGGAAGAAGCCAGTTAGGCTAATTTCTCCCATAGATCAAACATGATTCTCTCTAATAACACCACATGAGATTGGAACCTCCAGCAACAGGGATCAATCAGAAGCCTTGCTAGTAAGTGACCAGGAAAAGCACTATATTTCTCTCCGAGTTTGAAAATTCTCCCCATCCCACCCCCATGCCCTAAGAGATAGCAGGGCAATTAGCCAACACAAGCAAGAGGAACCCTTTCACATTAAGAAGCTCACTGCAGTAGCCTCTTGGTCCATGCAGAGATATCAGGATAACTGGATGACGGAGGCAGAAGGATACCATCACACGAAATGCCCAACCAAGAAAGCCTCCTGTCTCCACGGGCCTGAGACTTTTCCTCCCTACTGGGAGATACTAAGATTCCTGTTGGGGAAAGAGCTTCTACCTCCTTAGGCACTGCCAGAATGGATCAGTGGGTGACCCAGTGTACCAGATAAACCAAGAGGGCCTAAATAATATTACAAAGACTCTGAAAATTAAGATTTCACTGGAACCAAAGCCCACAAAAGTAGGCCAGGAACTGCAACCTAAATAAGGTAACTGCCTGCTAAAATAAAAATTTAAATAAGATGCAGAAGCTTCTAACATAATAGACAAAATGTCCAGGATACAATAGAAAATCATCCACTATATCGAGAACTAGGAAAATTCCACTTGAATGAGAAAAGACAATCACTGACACAACACCAAGTTGAATAAGGTGTTAGGATCATCTGTCAAGGATTTTGAAGCAGATATCACAAAAATACTTTTAAAAATCAATTGTAAAATCTCTTGAAACAAATAAAAATTAGGAAATCTCAGCAAAAAAATGTTGTTTTATAAAAAGAGCCAAATGGAAATCATAGAACTGAAAAATACAATAACCAAAATGAAATACATGCTAGATGGGCTCAATACCTCAGTAGAGATGACATAGGGTAAAACTGATGAACACAAAGAGAGATCAATATAATTTATCCAATTTAGCCAATCTGAACAACAAAGAGAAAATAATCTGTTAACAAAGAAAAATAAAAACAAAAACAAAACCCAAGTAACCTCAATCTCTGGGACCTGCAAGACAACAGCAATAACAAAAAAATCCAACATTATCATCAGAGTTTCAGAAAAGGTGAGTGAGAGTAGGGCTGAAAGAATACTTGCATAAACATTGGCTGAAAACTTCAAAATGTTGGGTAAAGAAACAAAACTACAGATTCAAGATTCTGAAAAACTCCTAACAGGATAAATTCAAAGAAATCTATGCCAACAAATATCACCATTAAACTTCCAAAAACTAAACACAAAGGATAAATTGTGCAAGTAGCTAGAGAAAAATGTCATATTATCTATAGGAGTAAACCAATTTAAATAACAGTTGGATTTCTCACCAGAAATTACACAGGCCAGAAGGACAAAGCACAACATTTTTCAAGTGCTGGAAGAAAAGACCTCTCGACCATGAATTTTATATCTGGAAAAATTATCTTTTAGAAATAAAAAGGAAATAAAGACCTCCTCAGACACTAAAAACAAAATTTAAAAAAATGGTTATGAGCACACATACCCTTAAAGATTGGCTAAAGGAACTTCTTCAAACAAAAAGGAAACAAAAAAGAAGGAATCTTGGAGCACTGGGAAGGAAGACTGAACTAAGAAAAAAGTGGAAGTATGGGTACACACAACAGATCATCCTTCTCTCATTATTTTTATAAATCAGATTTGATGACAAATAAACATTATAACTCCATCTGACACTCAATAAAGTACTTAAAAGTGGGAAAGTTATAGGGGTCTAAATGAAAGTAAGGTTTCCACACTGCCCTCGAAGTGGTAAAATATTAATATACATAGAGTAGAATAAGACACATATGTATATTGTAATACTTAGAGAGCTGCCACTACAAAAACTATACAAAAATGCACCCTTGAAAACACTAAACTTGTGTGTGTGTATACACACACACACACACACACACACATATAAAGAGAGAAAGATATTATAGGAATTGGTTCACACAATTAGGAAGGCTGAGAAGTCCAGCCATCTGTCATTTGTAGCTGGAGAACCAGGAAAGCTTGGTGGTCATATTCAGTCTGATTCAGAAGGCCTGAGAATCAGAGGAGTCAATAGTGTATCTCCCAGTCTGAGTCCAAAGGCCTGAGAGCCTGGGGGGAATGAGGGGGTTGGGAGGAAGAGATGTGGTGATGCTGTAAGTCCTGTAGTCCAAAGTCCTGAGAACCAGAAGACCTGATGTCTGAGGGCATGAGAAGATGGGTGTCCCATCTCAAGAAAAAAAAGAATTCACCCTTCTACCTTTTTGTTCTATTTGAGCCCTCAACAGATTGGATGATGATGGCACACATTGGTGAGAATCTTATTTATCTTCTTTACTCAATCTACTGATTCAAATGGTAATCTCTTCACAAAACACCCTCATAGACACATCCAAAAATAATGTTGTACCAGCTATCTGGGCATCCCTTAGCCCAGTCAAGTTGACACATAAAATTAACCATCACAAAATATTATGATCTAACATACAAATAATTGCTTTAAATGTGTGGTCTAAATATATCTATCAAGAGATTGGCATTGCAGATTTAAATAAGTTCACCCAACTATATATACTAACAAGAACCCCCCCCCACCCCAGTTCACCATTTACCACTTTGAGTAAACTATGGGAAACTTACTTCAAATCAAAAATAAAAAAGCTGGCAAAAGATATACAAGCATTAATTTTAAAAAATGTTTCAGTGGCTATTTTAAATTCAAGCACAGTAGACTTCAGAGCAAAGTAAGTTATTAGAGACAAATACAATGAGAAAATGATCACCCAATCAAGAAGATATAATGATCTTAAATGTGTGTGCACTGAACAACAGAGCCTCAAATACATAAAACACAAACTGATAAGCTGAAAGGATACCACAATTATAGTTGGGGACTTCAACATGCTACCTCAGCAAAAATCAGCAAGGAAGAAGGATATCTGATCAACACAATCAATTGACAGAATCTAATTGTCAGAACAATTCATCCTCAAACAGCAGAGTACAGAATTTTTTTTCAAATTCCTATGTAACATTCACCAAGATAGACCCATATCTAGTCCCATAAAACACACTTCACCAATTACAGAGTGTGTTCCTTCATGTTAATAGAAACAAACTAGAAACCAGTGATGGAAAGACAACAGAAAAATCTCTAAACAATGCACTTCTAAATAATACACTGTTCAAAGAAGAATTCTTATTAAAAATACATGTAACTGGGTAAAATATGACATATCAAGAAACATGGTATGCATTTTAAGCAGTGTTGAGAAACAAATTTATAAACTAAATGTTTACATTAGATATGAGGAAAGGTCTCAAATCAATAACGTAAGTTCCTACCTAAAGAAACTAGAAAAAGAAGAGCAAAGTAAACCCAAAGCAAGCAGAAAAATTAATAAAGGCAAAAACAGAAATCAATGACATTGATAATAGGAAAACAATAAAGAAAATGAATACAACCAAAAGCAGGTGCTTTTTTTTTTTTTTTGGGAAAAAGTTAATCTACCTCTAGCAAGCCTGACAAAATTAAAAAGAAAGCCTGACAAAATTAAAAACAAATCACCAACATCAGAGATGAAACAGTGAACATGACTACCAATTTTGCAGCCATTAAATAGGACACAAATCACCAACATCAGAGATGAAACAGTGAACATGACTACCAATTTTGCAGCCATTAAATGGATAATGGAGGAGCAATACAAACAATTTTACTGTCATAAATTTATCAACTTAAGAGAAATGGATTATTTCCTCAATAACCACAAACTACCAAAACTCAATCAAAATGAAATAAATAATCCGAAAAGGCCTATAACCACCTAAAAATAAAATTTGCAATTAAAAGCTGTAGAAAATTGATTTGTTTGGCTGGACTCGAATGGTGCTGCTGTGATTGCTGAATTGTCTGGGCAGGGTTTAGAGCCTCTGGTGAGCCCTCCTGACCTGTGCATCCCTTTGGAGAGGAAGACGAGGGAGAGGCCTGTTGTCTCTGGGATCCAGTGCTCACCTCCCCATCAGGAGTCCTGAATACGTACCTCAGGTGTAGTCAGCATGGAGTTCTGAAGTCCATGTGGCTCCTCACAGTGAACCAGGTGTTAAGGAAAATGCAGAGACGCCACAGCAGCAACACGGATAACGTTCCACCTGAAAGAGTCACTTCACCAGATGTGTTCCATGAACTGTGGACTTCCTCAGCCTCTGAAACTTTGTGAAGATTGCAAAAACATGGCGGTGGGAAGGGAGTGAACCGCCCATGCCCCGTGCCGGCAGGATCCCAGAGGCCACCAGCAAGAAGAGGAACTCAGAAAGCCTGATGGTGAGTCCGAATCTCTGGGGTCCTTGCTTGCGCCGGGGGTAGCTGTTACTACTCAGGTGGATTGCTCTGAAGGATTGCTGAGACCTTGAAGGGGACTCTCATAATATGTGCACTGAGGTTTGGAGTGCACGCCATTTTGTGAAATTTACAAAATCCTCCCCGGGAAGAAGCCGCCTGGAGCTGCCGCCACTCAGTGCCCAGCCACCGCAGCTGCTGCCCTCAGCGCCAGGCCAGGCTGCGCAGCTGCACCACCGGGACTTGGGGTCTGGCGACAGCGGTATCTGCTGGGGAGGGGACTTTCGTCTCTCCAGCCCGGGCTCCGGAGAGACTCAGCAGGCTGAGCGCGAACAGGAGCCAGGAGTGCCAGGGGTGGCGAGAGGCGGCCGGGGAGGCTCTGGCTGCGGAGGCTGCCATGGGAGCTCAACGCAGGAGCGCAACACGGGAGCACAACGTGGGAGCTGAGGCTCTCCAGAGGGAGCTGCGCGAACCCCCCCCCCATCTTCCCAGTAGTCAATTTTGGACTTGCCTGACACTAGTATCCAACTGTGTAATCACTGAGGTAGCCATACCAAATTGGCAACCCCAACAAAATCTTAGTCAGGCAATAGTGTCAAACCTGTGGACTGTGAAACCCCCTGCCACAATGAATAAACATCAAAGAAAAGACGGGACTCGGGATCCGGCGACTGCGGTATCTGCCGGGGAGGGGGCTGTCACCTCCCCGGCCCTGGGCGCCGCTGGAACCGCGAGCCAAAGAGAGACTGAGCAGGCTGTGGCGCGAACGGGAGCCAGGAGCACCAGGGGCGGCGAGAGGCGGCCGGGGAGGATCTGGCTGCGGAGGCTACTGCAGGAGCTCAACGGGGGAGTACACCACAGGAGCACAACGCGGGAGCTGAGACTCACCAGAGGGAGCGGCGTGAAGGCCCCGCCATCTTCCCGGTAGTCAATTTTGGACTTACCTGACACTAGTGTCCAACTGAGTAATCACTGAGGTAGCCATAC
>NW_007727286.1:417982-441664 GCF_000696425.1 Galeopterus variegatus | reverse complement strand
ACAAAAAACAAAAAAGCTAAGGACTAGAGCCAATTACGGCCGCTAGAGTGAAGACGATTACCATTGAGAAAATCCTGACAGCAGCAAGCAAACAAAAAGGGTCAAGTCCTTTTCCTGTTTCCAGACTCGCAGTCTCCCTCTAGTGCCCCCTATTGGCAGAGCCTCGCATAGAGTTGGCTGACAAATGAGAAATAGGATTTGCACTGTCCCAGCCCGGACCTCATAGAACCCATCAGAGACAGGTAAATTTGGAGCTTAGAGACCTAATAACCAGACAGGCATCATCACATTTTAAAGTTTTGTCAGTAACTTTTTCAATATCAGTGCTTCAGAAGCAAATTAAATATGACATGGATTAATAGGATATTTTGATGACTTAATAGTTTTGCAAAACATATAGACTTGATTTCAGGTTGAACCGGGAGGTCTTTCTAAAAAAAAAAACAAAATACAACTTGCTACCAACTGACATTTTTTTAAAGTGCTTCTTCTGTGTCAAGCACTCTGCTCAGCAGGTTACGTAGTAGGCCATCTTAGTCTCCTTTTACAGATGGGGAAACCCGAAGCTTAGAGAAGTTAAGCAAGATGCTCAAGGTCACAGCTTCAAAGCAATGGTTTTTTAAAGTGCTTCTTCTGTGTCAAGCACTCTGCTCAGCAGGTTACGTAGTAGGCCATCTCAGTCTCCTTTTACAGATGGGGAAACCCGAAGCTTAGAGAAGTTAAGCAAGATGCTCAAGGTCACAGCTTCAAAGCAATGGAGATGGAAGTTTTATGAGCAGCCTGAGTTCTCAGCCACATCTCTGTACCACCTCCGCATTCCTTTACTGTGTAGGTGGCATGCCTTTACCCTTAGGAGGCTAGGACCTAGGAATGAAAACAACCCCAGACTCTTGCTAGAATCCTTTGCTCTCTCCTTGCTGCGGCATCACATGGTAAAGACTGCATTCTGACATGAGCTTTCAGCACTTCAGCAACCAAACACCTAACAGCAAGGGATGAAATGGACTCTCATCCCCAAATTTTGATCTCTAGCAAGCAATCAGAGCATCTTGGAATCTCAGAGCTGCAATAAAAGTCCTTACCAGATGTTCGAATCCCTTCTTTAACATTTCAATAAACAATTATTCAGCATCTGTTTGAACATCACACAAAGCAGCTCTTTCTATATTTTTAGATGGCTATAGTTACTAAACAGTTATCATTTACAGAGAGCTGGAATATATTACTGTACGACTTCTACCTGAAGCTTTGCAAATGCTTAAAGGCAGCTATCACATCACTCTTCCCGTGGTGTGTGGTGAGGTGTTCGTGTGCTTTTGGAGGTAGCAAATGTCTCAAATAATAAGGCAAAGTAGGTGAGCAAAGCTCAAATTTGTTATTGGGGAAGACACATATAAAGAAATTTTCTTGGTGGTTAAGAGCACAGCTTTTAAAATCAGACAGATCTGAGTTTAAATCCCAGCTCAATCACTTCCTAGTTATGACCACTTACTAGATGTTAAGTGACCTTGAGCAAGTAGTTTAGCCACATGGGGATGGTCGTACCTACCTGACAATGGTGGTGTGAGGATTCAATCAGCTCAGGCTTGTAGGTGCTTGCCTTGGCCACATAGCAGGTGTTCAGGAAATGAGATCTACACACTGTGTTGATGAAACACATGAATTTCACTTTGCATATAAAGTTACAAAAATGTCTCTTTATGATAGTGGTTGTCATTTAAAGGTCATTTTAATCCCATCCCAAAAGATCTATTTTAGGGTTATGTAATAGACTACTCTCTGGAAAACCTTAGTCCACTGAAAAAAACTTAGATATTTAGCATTTGGAGCCAGAAGAACTGAATACAAGATCTGGATTGGCCCCTTATTCTACGATTTTGAGTAATTGTCTGAGCTTTGGTTTCCTCATTTATAAAATGCATCCACATAGGAAACATGGTAAATGCCCACCACAAAATACTATGGAGCAATTAGAAGATCTGAAAACCATAGTTCTGAGTGAAAATACGGTTGTCGTAGAAGGAGAAATGTAACAATGTCATTTATGTAAAATCAAAACAACCACACGCAGCATATAACACCCATGCAGACAATAGACATCCAATGTGTGTAATGATTGTCTGAGAGGAAGAGAACGCAAGTGAGTTGGGAGATTAAAAAGGGATCAATAATAGAGACAGTGGAGGGGACTCAACACATTTAGAAATAAAAAGATAAATCATATGGAAACAAGGATGCTTTTGACCTTCCTCACAAGGTTATTCTGAGAGCTGATGAGATTATGCACATGAAAACAAAAGTTAATTTACTGTTTTTATTATGCTCTCCATATTGGACAAATGAACTGAACAGAGATAAAAATTCCCCACTGCTCTTCAGCAGGAAGCTGTCGCCAGGGCAGCCCCCAGGAAGCCCTGCCCAAGCTTCAGAGCCTGCCGGTGAGATGACATCAAAGCCCTTCTGCAGGAGGGTGGAAGGCTCCCCTCACTTCTGGAGACACCACTTGGTGGCACAGCAAAGGCAATACAGCCTCTTTCCATGGATCTGCTGCCAATGGCCCACTCGGGCCCTCGGAAGAAGAGACCCAGGCAGACGGGTACCTCGATGGCCTCCACTTCTCATGACATCAAATTTCAAGATTTGGTCCTCTTCATTTTGGAGAAGAAAATGGGTACCACCCGCAGAGCATTCCTCATGGAGCTGGCCCGAAGGAAAGGGTTCAGGGTTGACAATGAGCTCAGGTAGGATATCATGATCTCACTTTGTGAATATCAGGGGCTTTGTGAACAGCTTCTTTGGAACCCAAGGAACCTGTGTTTTCTTCCACAATATGGAAGAGGTGGTGCTCCCACTGGGAGAGCAGCAGGCCTGAAATCAAAGAAAAAAATTTGGGCCGATTAGTTAAGGGAAATGAGATGAGTAGGGACTGAATGCAATTATATATAATTTATATATATTAAAAACTAGGTGACACAAACAGATAAGATACATTTTGTGGGTTTTTGTTTTTTTGTTTTGTTTTTGCCTTTCACTATTATGAGATTAATTATCTAGGGATGACAAACAGAAACCTAGTTGGAAAGTTTAATGCTGAAGACATTAAATACTGAAGACATTACGGAAAAAACTACAGGAAACCTGCGTGAAAGGACATTTTGATTTTAAGAGTAGTCTTTGATATTTGAAAATAAAACTGACAAGCATTTCTTGATGAAGAAATGTCAGCTTTAACGTGTTGGGAAGACATATTTCAAAAACCAATAATGAGATATGTTAATTTTCATCATAATTCACATGACATTGACTTTTCATTTTTTCTTTCTTTCTTTTTTTTTTTTTTTTTTTTCCCTAAAATGCCCCATTCAGAAATTCCTGGGTTTTCCAGGGTCTTTCTCCCATCTGATTTCTCTTATACACAGTCTCCTTTTCTTCCTACCTGCCTCTTTTTTCTTTTTAACCTCCAACAGCTACCCTCAATCCTATTTCAATTTCCTAATATCTTTTCCACGAAATCCTAGATTTCGTCTAATTGTTGAGTCTGCCTAATCTTACAGATTTACAAAAAATGTTAGTGTTGGGGGTGGGGGTGGAGGGAGATTATACAGGGAAAGAGGCCAAAAAGCATAAATTTTTAAAAGAAATTTTAAAAGAGAAATGAAAAGCCTAGCAAGTATGGAACTGCTTTTCGTGGTAAAGAAACTTGGCAGAGAGGCAACAGCCAGATGGTAAAGGTACCACTTACACGGAAAGCCCTCTGTTGAAACGTCCAAGCTTCTTCTTGCAAGGGCCCCAGATGTAGTTACAGACATAGCAATGAGTACGTACATGATGGCTGAGGCAGGTACCAAGGGTGACAATGGGAGGCAAGTTCTTTTGTTGGCAGGGGAGCCGAAGAGGCAGCTCCGTGCCCCAGATGCCTGCTGCCAAGTACCAAGCCCAGCTGCTCAGGCAACAGAGGAAACTGGTGCACGGTAAGCAAACTGTTGCTTTGCATGTGACAGTGGCAAAGGTCCCAGGCCAGCAGCTCAGAAGACACATTAAACACTAATGTGCTCTATGGAGCAAAAATAAACCACAGGAAGTAGAAGTCCCAGCTCTTAAATGGAATTTCTGTGCATAGATATACAGACTTAGTTGGAAAGGAAAATAAAAATTATTGTAGGGGAAAATCTCCAGATAGGAAATCTACAAATCCTGGCTGTCTTTCCCAGCCATGTGCTGTGGGGCAACTTCCCCTCTTTCCTCCCTGATTTGAGTTTCCTGATAAATGGTCTAGTCTATCTGATGTGGTCACCAAATGAAATGATGGATGTCAATGTGCTCTGATGAATTAAAACAGTTACACAAATCTGAAGTGTGATTATGTTCTTGTTAATTAGCTGAATTCATTGACCTTTACAGTAAAACCCTAAGGAGAGGCTTCTCGTGATGAATTAAAACAGTTACACAAATCTGAAGTGTGATTATGTTCTTGTTAATTAGCTGAATCCATTGACCTTTACAGTAAAACCCTAAGGAGAGGCTTCTCGCTCCACAATATGAACTAGGTCAAATGAAACCAACAAATAGAACAAAGACAGGAAGGAAACCCATCAAAATGTTAAAAGTGTTTATTTTGGGTGGGGGGAGGCAAGGAGTAGTAGGGAGAGATTATGGCTGTTTTTATTTTCTGTGTTTTCCAAATTTTTTACAATAAGCATATACTTAAAAATGAAAATAACAAAGAAAGCTGGTTTTTAAAAGACAGGATACTTCTCACCAGTGAAGGCTATTCCTCTCCTAGCATATAAGATTCAAAGACAGAGGAATTAAGGAAAAGAAAAAGGAAAGAAAAATCCTCTGAAATCGGCATCAATTTCCATAGTTCCTAGCACATTTTTTGGCTGCCAGGAGGATTAAATTTGAGAAAAAACATGATTCCTGCTTTCCCTGGGCCCAAATATACAGATTAAGAAGCGGTGTGCCTCAATGAATTGACTGGAGCACTTTCATTCTCTAGCATATGTGCATCATATTTGGATGGGGCTTTATTAATATTTATGCTATATTGCAAAAGATATGCTATTCAATGTGCCATAGGAAACTGGTTCTTAAAACATAAATCAGGGGAGGTGTCAAGTCCCTTGAGGCATTTTTGCACAGTTACAAAAAGAATACCGAGTGACATTCCATTGCCAACATCTAAATTTTGAAAACAACATCTAAAATTTAGAGCTAATTCACAGGCTAGAATAGAATGATATTCTACTGCTTGTCACGTTCTTATTTCATCCTGGGCTCCAATACACTGAGCTATTTTAAAACTTTATTCTATCATCAACCCTTCTCTAAAACATATTAGCTAAGCTTATTCTTTGTGTCTTGACCCAAATCATTTTTTTTTTTTTTTGGCTTTTTTTGTGACTAGCTGGGTAGCAGTGTCCCCAGCTAAAAATTGGCATTCTTAATCCTAAAAAGGAAGGAAGAATGGGCATTGGGAGGGAAAAATTATTTCAAGGACAATTTTCCTCTCAACCAAAAGTATAAAAAAAGACAATGGATGGGTTATGATCACCACAAACATATACAGAGCATATGATATATGATATATATTTCAATATGATATACAAATACAGAGTTAACTGTTCAGGATCCCAGGAAACTAACTGTGTTATGTCAACAGCTTTCAAACAGAATGACGTCAGTAAGAAGAACACAAAACTGGTTTACACATGGGAGTTAACTCATCATTTCAATCTAAGCACGTTGTAGGCAGCAGGATGAAATAAATTCTTTCACAGAAGCTTACATGTGATATTTCTTTAGATAAAACATCCATTTCTTTTCTTTTTTTTTTTTTTGGCTTTTTTTTTGACCGGTAAGGGGATCGCAGCCCACCAGCCATCTCTATATAGGATCCGAACCCGCGGTGGGAGCGCTGCTGTGCACCCAAGCGCCACACTCTCCCAAGTGCACCACAGGGCCAGCCCTGACCCAAATCATTTTGAGGAAGAAAGAGCTGTGGCCAGAAAGGATGGTCCTCCATGCTCACATCACCTAGCAATTTAACGCTTGCTAATTTCCATTGTTGAAACAACTGGAAACCCACCAGATATACTATTGTCTTGCCTGGACCTCATAATTTATCTACAAAGGTACCATTTGAAGAAATTGTCATTGATGAAAGTAAGATACAGCATCATGCCATCACCAATAAATTGTTTTGTTAGTACCCAGTCTGTACAGTATTTGTTGGGTTCTGGACATACAAAATAGTAGAAGGCATGAGTCCTGTAAGCAAGGACTTCATAATCAGAAGGGAGAGTTAGGAATTGTACCTTTGCTATCACCTAAATTTTTAAAAAGCCATACCATATATTCTAAGTATGAACTAGTCTTCCTTTTTTTTTTTTTTTTTAACAAATTAGCATTTGCCTACCCAACGTTTTACTTTCAGCTTTCTTATATTATTTTGGCTTAGTTATATCTAACCTGGCTGCTTGTGCTTTCCATCTATTCACTATATAATATTGAAATGCGTCTTCTGCCTCACTTATTATCCTGAAGCTGTTGTCTCCAAAGTCCCTGGGAATCTTGTGATAGTAAAATCCATGGTTTTTCCACCTGAATGTTGACAAACTTTCTCCAAACTCTAGCATGGCCTCTAGTGGTTTAAGGCATGGCCCTAAGAGGGCCCCCTTTAAAACTCCTGCCTGAGAAAGCTCATCCTGCTAGGAGAATTTACTGTTTGTTTTAGCCAAAACCTGGCAGTGTGCAGATAAGCCCTTGAACCCCCTCTTGGAGCAGTTACTTTAGAAACTTGCAATTATAAATCCTTTCTCTGCCCCTTTGAGATGTAAATCTTCTAACCACCCAAAACTGCCTTCCAAGGACCTGAGAGCCTCTTGTCTCACTGAAATGCAAACATTCAGGGAGAGAATGTCACTTCAGTCTCTGTGGGAGGGTAATGGCCTGACTTCAGTGGACTCCTTGCCCTAACTTGTACCCAGAAGTTTACTTCTCCTCCAGATAAGCTCCAATTAACAAACCCAGATGGCCTAGTCACATGGATCAATCCCCTACGCCCCTCAGCGTCTTGCCCCTACACACCCCAGCCTTTAAAGTCTTCTTCCTTCTGTTGCCACGAAGTTGAGTTCAGTTCATGCTGAACCCTCTTCCCTTTTGCAATTGTTATCAGTGAATAAAACCGTCCTTACCACTTGAAGGGAAGCTTACTAGCCTTTAAAGTCTTCTTCCTTCTGTTGCCACGAAGTTGAGTTCAGTTCATGCTGAACCCTCGTCCCTTTTGCAATTGTTATCAGTGAATAAAACCGTCCTTACCACTTGAAGGGAAGCTTACCAGCTTTATCTTTGACAATGTTCTACCACTTCAAATTTGTGGTGTCTAAAATCAAAATATCCAAAGTCATTGTTTGCAAAGTAAACAGAACATCAGATGAATGAGATCAGTAACCTGCTCTAGGAAATAAGATGTCCAGCTGGCCCCTTCCAAGTCTAATGTCCAGCACATCTTCACTGGTTTTTCTCCCCTTTTTTTTCTCCCTCTTTCTCCGCTACCTTGAATGCCTTCTCCCTACTCCTGTCGGTGGGCTCCATTGCCTAGGGTGGGCTCCCCCAACCCTCCCTGGGCTTTGTTCTTCATGTCACCCCATTACCCCTCCCTGACTCCAGAAGACCTGTGTAGATTTCATCCGCAGACTCTAAAGGATTTTCTTATGCATAATCGTCTTCAGGAAATATTTGCTCAGAAAATGATTTATCTGGAGAATATGAAATGAACCCAAGGAAATTGTGTTTACCAAGAGTGATTTTTATAATTAAAACATTTTTTTCTACAATGCATGAGTATTACTTTTATAATCAGCAGCATAATAAAGACTTTATTTTTATAAATTCAACAGCAAGGAATGTAAACTGTAGTCTTGCTCTGGTCCAGATTTCTTTCTATTTCAAAATTGGTGGGCTTTAAAGTAGTGATAATTTTTATAATCTCATTTAAGGTGGCCAAAAAATTAAGGCAAAACTCTCTAAGTCATAAGTATTGCAGGGCTGAAAATAGAAACCTGTTTTTATTGGTGCTAGGAATAGTGTGAGATAAAACCAAATAAAATGACTTGATTTTTCTGTTTCAAGGATTCTGAAACAGATCTGTTGCTAAGGGAAATTGGCAAGAGGGTTTTAAAACTGCAAACAGCTCAGTTTAACTGTAAATGACTATTGAAAGTCATTGTTTACAAAATAATTCCTACAACAGATGGGAAGAATCAGGAATAACCTCTCCTGGGAAAGAAAACAGTTTTAAAGACAAAGATAAAAGTAGGTGACTATCCAATCAGCCTGGGAAAGTTAGGAGGTGGGGGGAGGGTGGGGGAGGAGGGTGTCTGTGTCCAAACAGGGAAGGATGACTGCCACTTTCTTCATGGAGGGTTTTCTAATTATACCAAGAGGCAGGACCAACTAAGAAAAGAAAGGCAGGAGGAGCAGGGAAACTGGGAACTGAGAAAAAAATTTCTGAACTGAGATTTGTGACTTAATCCCATAACCCAGGGCTTTCTGGATATGCGAGTGCCACGTTCATAATTCTTGTAACATCTTTTACCACATGTATTTATTATACACTTTAATGTGTTTCTTTTAATTGTCCCTAAATTGAATCATTAAAAGAAATTTACCTTTGCCCTAAGGAATAATATCCATAAAAACCATTGTCTAACATGCATCATTTAAAAATATAGATATTAATAAACACATAGGCTTTTTAAGTGCTCCATTGTGAACCCCCTACAGTGATCTCATGTACCGGCAGGGACAGGAGGACCACACTGGAAAACGTGGCTGTAATTAAGCTCAAAGGCCAGCATGGGGATCAAATCTAGGCTGGGAAGTTCAAGAGATCTTTTTCTATAGCGGTGTTTCTCAAAGTGCAGTTTTGGGGCCGTGGGATGGTTTTAAAATATGGTTGTTCCCCTGGAGAGGCTGGGACTATTTTTCTTTTCCTTGCCTCTGGGAAGGCTAGTGACTGCTTCAACCAATAGGGTACAGTGAAGTAACACTGTGTGACTTTTGAGGGTGGGTCATTTGAGGCCATGAGGCTCTGGCCTGCTCCCTAGAACACTTGCTCTGGGACTACAGAGCCTCATGTGAGAGGAGTTCCCTTTTAGAGAGACCATGTAAAGGTGCTCAGGTGAACAGTGAACGCTAAGCCCAGCCTCCAGCCATCTTTGCCAAGGTCCCAGGATGTGGAACCATACAGACCATCAGCACCTCACCAGCACCATACACTGCAGCAGGATCACCCAGCCAAGCCTGCCTGAATCCCTGACCCACAGAATTGTGAAATATAATAAAGTTGTTGCCTTTTTAAGCTATTAAATTTGGGATTGTTGGTTATGTATCAGTAGAGAGCTAGAACAAACCGATTATATCAGAATTACTAATGAAACTGGTCGAAATGCATATTCCTGGACCTCAGGTGCAACTTAGATGATCTGAATTCTGGTAATGGGGCTCAGGAATCTGAATTTTAACCGAGCTCCTTGGGTGGCTCTGGTGGACACTAGAGTTGGAGAGACATTGCTCTAGAGCAATTGATCAATTAATTCATTTATTCATTCTGCCAACATCTATTGACCATTACTATGAGTCTGGCCATGTGTTGAGTGCCAGGTATGGTTATAACCCAGCAACAATGCCACTGTCCTTGCCCTCAGGGACACCAAGGACCAAGCCAAGCATGTGACAGTCATCACTAGTTGAAAGAGACTCTGATTCTTCCTCCCTGTAGGAAGCTGAGGGACAAATCCTAGTTCAGAATTGCTATAATTGGTTCAAGACCTCCCAAACTTAGCAAGACATTAGTGACTGGTCATGGCAAAGAAACTAGGTGTACTTAAAGAATTGAATCCACTGATATTTCAGGAATAGTCATCTCAGCGGCATCTCGGGGTCTTTGGAAGAGGATGAAGGAGGCTACTGAGGGTTTCTTCACTTGACAAGGAAGCCCAGGCCTCCATCAGCAAGGCAGACACTACCTTAGCCCCATCCCAGATTTATTTGTCCTTGAAAATGACATTCATTTTTTCTCTAAGTAGAAAAGTGATGAAAGATAGTTCATGACAAAAAATGGGAAAAGTATCTCAAACAAAAAAATAAACCTCCCTCAGGGGTCTAACTACAGTCTGGTAGAACGTTAAGAGGTTGCTTGAATCAGGCACACCTGGGTTTGAATCTTGGTTTCATGTAACGTCTCTAGGTCTTGCATTTCTCATTGGAAATTATATTGCCCACCTCATAAAGCTGCTGTGAGGATTAAGTAAGAATATATACGTGTGTGTCTGCAGTTATATTTTTGCTAATGGTCTGAAGTATTTCTTTCTAGTCTTTTTCTTTTGTACATATCAGTACAGTTATCCCTTGGCATCCTCGGGGGACAGGTTCCAGGACTCCCTAAGATTCCAATATCTATGGATGCTCAAGTCCCTGATATAAAATGGTGTAGTATTTGCATATAATCTATGCACATCCTCCCATAGTCTTTAAATCATCTCTACATTACTTATAACACCTAATACAATGTAAATGTTATGTAAATAGTTGTTATGTTGTAGTTTTTTATTTGTATTATTTTTTATTGTTATATTGTGATTTTTTAATTTTTCTCCAAACATTTTCAATCCAGGATTGGTTGAATCCATGGAGCCTGGGGATACAGAGGGCCAACTGTATTTATAATAGTTGGTTGTTTTAAAGCAGCCCGCCCCACACACACACCAGGCATTCTGGCTGTCCCTGTCAGAGGCAAGGCTATGTCCAGAGGAATTCTAGGTGAGGAGACGTGGTGGTAGAGCAGGGTGGTAAGAGTGGATGGCCAGGGGCCCAGAGCCCAGAGAGCCCAATAGTCTCCCTGTGGCTTGTCCTTCTTAGCATGTTGCTATGGCATCTGTTCTTTCAGATTTTTGCTGTCCCTGTCAGAGGCAAGGCTATGTCCAGAGGAATTCTAGGTGAGGAGACGTGGTGGTAAAGCAGGGTGGTAAGAGTGGATGGCCAGGGGCCCAGAGCCCAGAGAGCCCAATAGCCTCCCTGTGGCTTGTCCTTCTTAGCATGTTGCTATGGCATCTGTTCTTTCAGATTTTTGGGGGACAGCTCTACATGTCATGCAGCATTACTGTAACCCATATGATATTGTATATAAGAGAGGAAACATAAATTCTATGTGGCAGCAGCAGGGGCAATGTGTCTAATAGCGTTATATAGGAAGTGTTATTCCGCTTATATTTCTGCCCTTTGGAGGAAATTGGTTTTCTTATTATCATGATACCCATCCAGATGTGATTTCTTCTGCAGAAAGGAGGGAAGTGAGCAGCTGCCTCCATGGCCACAGAACAAGCACAAAGTCACAGATTTTCAGCTCACAGATGGTCAAGAACACAGGCTGTGGATTAAAACAGACCTAGGATCAAATCCCTGCTCCACCAGTTATTAGATGGGTAGGATTTTTAATGTCTCTAAGGCACTCTCTTTCATTTTTGGATGGAGATGATAATACCTACCTCAAAGCATTATTGATAATTAAGTGAGGTAATACATGAAATGTGCCTACCTAGTATTTGGCACATAGAAATATTCCTATATTATTAATATTTTCAATATTGGAATGCTCAGAGTGAAAACCAGTGTACTAGCAAATAGACAAAGAGCTGCTATAGACACAGAAATAAGAAGTTGTCAGCAGAGCACACTGGAGGCAGCGAGTCTCCTTAGTAATACTGTTTGGTAAGGGCTCAGAACTGAAAGAGAACAAATGCACAGTCAGAGACTAAATTGTCTGCAAGGGGCCAATGACAACCCCAACACAAGGAAGCACATCGCAGCCCAGATCCATGGGGCCACATGGAGAGGATCAGCTGAACTCAGGCAGCACAGGAAGATGGAAAACAAGGACTGGTCCAAACAGAGGTTATTCTCTAAATCTGTATTTCTTAAATTATTTGTAGTGAAGGACAAGTTTTCAAAAACTTTGTTGCAGACCAACCAATGCCTCTATTAAAAAAAAACAGTAAAACTATTGCGGTGATATCAAATTACAATTAAAGTTTCTAAATGTTGACTTACAATTTTTGTACTTACCTTGTTGGGAACCAGGGACAAGCAGTACTGAACTCTGAGCAGGACTGGCTTAAGAGGTTTTGTTTGATTGATTTTTTTTTTGTGAGCTTGTTATTATTGTTGTTTTGTTTTGTTTTGCTTGCCAGTTGCTTAATGAGCAGGAATTGGAAATTTAAGTCAGTCTTCCTTCATATGATGTACAGCCTGCCAACCACAAATTTGCTTATATTAACTGAGAAATGCATGTGGTTCCCATTCAATAGTGTGAGCTCGGACATCCCAGGCCATCCCGGGGAATCCCAGCAGAAGAGGCAGTGGGGGGTGATAAGAGAGTGGAGGGATGGTGATGGCAATTGAGCCCCAGCCCTTCTCCCTCTGAGGTTTAGACAAAACCCTATTTATTATAATAATAATAGTAAATATTAATTTTTTTTTTTTTTCCTTTTTGTCTTTTTTACTGACCGGTAACGGGATCGCAACCCTCGGTGCTGCGCCCGCACCGCGCTCAGCCAGTGAGCGGGAACCAGTCTCCACTTGGGATCCGAACCCTCGTTGGGAGTGCCGCCGCGCTCTCAAGCGGCGCACTTCTCCAGTGCGCCACTGGGCCGGCCGGCTAATGCTGTTTTAATTTTTCTTGCATCTTGCAGTGATTCTGTCACCCACATTGTAGCAGAGAACAACTCAGGTTCAGACGTTCTGGAGTGGCTTCAGGTACAGAAAATAAGAGCCAGCTCGCAGCTAGAGCTCCTCGATGTCTCCTGGCTGATCGAATGTATGAGAGCAGGGAAACCGGTGGAGATGACAGGAAAACACCAGCTTGTCGTGAGTGTCATGGTTGTGATTTTCATTGCCCTTTGCATGATGGTTAAGAACATGACCGTTAGAATCAACAGACCTGGATAAACTCTAGATTCTCTCCTTGCTTCTGAGCTTCAGTTTCCTCCTCTACAATATGAGGTCACAATCATGCCTACCTCATGTGATGGTCATGAAGATTAGAATAACATACATGTAAAGCACTTATCACAGTGTCTGATACTCAGTAGGTACTGAATAAAAAATGGTAGCTATTTTTGTGAACATGTTTATACACAAATATTTCAAAATATTTAAGACTTGATGTTCGAGCAGCCAGAATAGTAGAGGGTTCCTGTTTTTGTTCTTACTATGATTATTCAGAAAGGAAAAAAAATAAGGTTAAGTTCTCAATTCCAAATCCTTGACGAACAGTGGTAGACCCTTGGGCAGAGGGCTTGGAGCGTAATTACATAAGTTCACAGAAAAGGAAAATGGTATTTAATTGGTGGTATTTTTTCATGTTTTTTCCTTTGATTTCAAAAGTAATACATGTTCATAATAGAAAATTAAAATATTAGAGATGTCTATAACATAAAATTTAAGTATCCTATAGTTTTATTCTTCTTCCAGAGACAACTGCCATCAAACTGCCTCCAATGTTTTTCTTCATACCTATCTATTGTTATTGCTATCAATTGTTATTAAAATGGATGCTTATGCATTTGTTTAGGTGAAAAGAGACTATTTAGCTAGTCCCAACCCAACATGTAAAGCAAAATTTCCCAAAGGCTGGTCACAACCTATTAATGGGTTGTGAAATCAATTTAGTGGGATATTGCTATGGTCCGAGTGTTTGCCCATGAAACCTAATAACCAAAGTGATGGTATTAGAAGGTGGGGCCTTGGGGAAGTGATAAGGTCGTGAGGCTCCACCCTGGGGAATGAGATTATAAAAGAGGCCCCAGAGAGCTATCTTCCTTTTTCCCATGTGAGGTCACATACAGGTGCCGTCTATGAGAAACGGGCCCTCACCAGACACCAAATCTGCTGGTGCCTGGATCTTACACAAGGGTACTTCAAAAAGTTTGTGGAAAAATAGGACAGAAAGATAATATGAGTCTTTCCACAAATTTTTTGAAGTACCCTCATACTTCCCCACCTTTAGAACTGTGAGCAATAAATTTCTGTTGTGTATAAAGTACCCAGTCTAAGGTATTTCATTATAACAGCTTGAAGGCACTAAGACAGACAAGCGTATCTACATCCATACCTATTTCTATTCTTATTTTGGGTCATAATCCAAAATGTATTTTTTTTGCTGGCCCGTGGCTCACTCGGGAGAGTGCGGTGCTGATAACACCAAGGCCCCGGGTTCGGATCCCATATAGGGATGGCCAGTTCGCTCACTGGCTGAGTGTGGTGCTGACAACACCAAGTCAAGGGTTAAGATCCCCTTACCGGTCATCTTTTTTAAAAAAAAAAAAAAAAGATAAAATGTATTTTTAACTCTGGATCACAGTCAAACAAGTTTGAAAGCCAGTGGATTAAAGTTCTCCACAAATAAAAACAAAATGGTGCAGCAAAACCACCCATGGAGGGCTAGGTACTACTTTAAGAATGGCTTTATCTTCTGTCTTCTCTAGACCTTAGTTTTCCACTGACACCACAACACTTGCTAATGCTGTTTTTTTTTTTTTTTCCTTTTTGTCTTTTTTACTGACCGGTAACGGGATCGCAACCCTCGGTGCTGCGCCCGCACCGCGCTCAGCCAGTGAGCGGGAACCAGTCTCCACTTGGGATCCGAACCCTCGTTGGGAGTGCCGCCGCGCTCTCAAGCGGCGCACTTCTCCAGTGCGCCACTGGGCCGGCCGGCTAATGCTGTTTTAATTTTTCTTGCATCTTGCAGTGATTCTGTCACCCACATTGTAGCAGAGAACAACTCAGGTTCAGACGTTCTGGAGTGGCTTCAGGTACAGAAAATAAGAGCCAGCTCGCAGCTAGAGCTCCTCGATGTCTCCTGGCTGATCGAATGTATGAGAGCAGGGAAACCGGTGGAGATGACAGGAAAACACCAGCTTGTCGTGAGTGTCATGGTTGTGATTTTCATTGCCCTTTGCATGATGGTTAAGAACATGACCGTTAGAATCAACAGACCTGGATAAACTCTAGATTCTCTCCTTGCTTCTGAGCTTCAGTTTCCTCCTCTACAATATGAGGTCACAATCATGCCTACCTCATGTGATGGTCATGAAGATTAGAATAACATACATGTAAAGCACTTATCACAGTGTCTGATACTCAGTAGGTACTGAATAAAAAATGGTAGCTATTTTTGTGAACATGTTTATACACAAATATTTCAAAATATTTAAGACTTGATGTTCGAGCAGCCAGAATAGTAGAGGGTTCCTGTTTTTGTTCTTACTATGATTATTCAGAAAGGAAAAAAAATAAGGTTAAGTTCTCAATTCCAAATCCTTGACGAACAGTGGTAGACCCTTGGGCAGAGGGCTTGGAGCGTAATTACATAAGTTCACAGAAAAGGAAAATGGTATTTAATTGGTGGTATTTTTTCATGTTTTTTCCTTTGATTTCAAAAGTAATACATGTTCATAATAGAAAATTAAAATATTAGAGATGTCTATAACATAAAATTTAAGTATCCTATAGTTTTATTCTTCTTCCAGAGACAACTGCCATCAAACTGCCTCCAATGTTTTTCTTCATACCTATCTATTGTTATTGCTATCAATTGTTATTAAAATGGATGCTTATGCATTTGTTTAGGTGAAAAGAGACTATTTAGCTAGTCCCAACCCAGGCCCCCAGAAGACTCTGCCACTTGCTGCACAGAAGATCTCGCCATATGCGTGTCAGAGAAGAACCACATTAAACAACTGTAACCACATGTTCACGGTAATGGGGCTTTTCAACAACACCCAGAGAAAATGAAAGGTTCGAAGCTTCTTTGCATGAATGTACAAGTTAAATTATTAATTTCTCTGAAAATATAGGGAATTTTCCCCAAAGCTACCCATCCCCTTACCCTTATCTCTGGTCCTTCTTTCTGTCCAGAATGGGTCTGCTTCTTTCATGGAAGTGGACAAATACATTTGGATTATATTCTTTAGAGATGGTAGATTACTATTTATTGAGAGTGGTCATTTACGGGCACAACACTGATCAAAAGCAAATGTTCTGAAAAATTAAATATGGTCATTAGTCCAAAATGTAGAAAGAACAAATAGAAATGGCAATAATGCATCAACAGCTTTTGCTGGGAAACCACAAGACAGAGAGTCAGCAGACCTGGATTCTAGTCTCTCTGATATTAACTAGCTTAGGCAAGTCACTTCCTCTCACTGAGCCTCAGTTTCCTCACCCATTCAATAAGAAATTAGCTAATTCATCTCTAAAGCCCTACCCAACCCTGAAGTTTGATAACTGTGTTTCAAATGTCCCTAACAAGCCCACAATTGCTTGTCCCCTAGTTAGGGGTCAGCTGGATAAAACATGCCGTAGTATATCACATAAAAAGCTTCTCATTTCTAGACTTCCAGCCCCACGTGTGCGAGGAAGACCAGGAAATTGTAGCTACTGGGCTTGCTGAGTGTGATGTCACACAGCTGCAGCTGCTTCCTCCTCTCCTAGAGATACAAACAGGCACTCCCTTAAATGACCCTGGCCTTGGGTCTGTGTGACCTCTGATTACAGCCATTCATTCAACAAGCCTCTGTTAGGTGTTGACTGTGTTTCAAGTATATGCTAACAAACGGGGATGCCCAGTGATCAAGGCCGAACCCTGGCCACAGGCTTGTGGGGAAGATAGCAAAGAGGGAAGGATCGTGCTGAGTCATGACTAGCAGGATGCAGTGAGCACCAGATCATTTCTTGGTTAAGTCATTCATGAATATCTAACGGCTGCATCTTTTCATTTCAACCCCATTCAATCCCACAAGGGAGGGCTGCAAAGGTACAGGAGACCCCATCTTGACTCTGGCTGAGGGGCTCAAAAACAGACCTTTTGCTTATCTGGTTGTATTCTTCAGGATGCCTTTGAGATACTGGCTGAAAATTATGAGTTTAGAGAAAATGAAGACTCCTATCTGGCATTTAAGAGAGCAGCTTCTGTACTGAAATCTCTGCCATTCACAATCATCAGCATGAGGGACACAGAAGGAATTCCCTGCCTGGGGGACAATGTGAAGTGTGTCATAGAGGTAAGGGTGAAATGGGATTTGTTCCACCTCCTAATAGGTAGGTAGTGAGAGAGAGAGAGAGAAGCGCAGATAACAGATTTTCTTGTCAATTATGTAGATGTGGTATTCATGACTTATTTGCCTCTCTCTCTCCCCGCCCCCGTCATGTCGGTGTGGGTGTGTATATCTCTCTATCAAGACATATATAGATGTATGTAGACATAGGTATACAGAGAGAGATAGATGCAATATGTATAATTCATGCCCCAATTTATCACAGGCGGAGCTGCATGGGGCCAGCTAGCAGAACTCTCCCTTATTGTTATTAATCATAGTGAAAAACTCAAGGGACCTAAAAGCTTGATAGCAGGGGAATGATGTAACTTCAAACACAGGCTATGTGGAGAACCTCAGCTCCACTCAGGGGACATCATCTCCAGAACAGTGCTGGGTATGACATGTGGTGGCTCTGATTCTGCATCTCCACCTGCGTGTTCCAGGAAGAGAGCCAAGGGCAGTGTTTATTTATTTAATGATATTTAAGGATTCCCCAGCAAGGCAAGGTGGTTATCCGGCAGTGAGTATCAGTATAGTCAAGAGGAAGGTGAATTATTCAAGGAAAATGATCCCAAATCCACTCAGAGGAGGGTGGGCTCTGAGCCAAACATCAAAAAGGCTGGAACGTGCATTAGCTTTTCAGTGAGTCCAAAATTAACCTGCTCAGTAGAAAAGTCTTCTCATTTCAGCAAGTTTGCATCCATTGAAAAGAAAAATATCACACATATTTGGGCATACTTTTTTCAGCGAACATTTTGGTGTGAGGTTCTATACATTTGGACCCTAATTGTTCTGTATCTTTGTCCCTTTCAGCAAGTTTGCATCCATTGAAAAGAAAAATATCACACATATTTGGGCATACTTTTTTCAGTGAACATTTTGGTGTGAGGTTCTATACATTTGGACCCTAATTGTTCTGTATCTTTGTCCCTGAAGATTATAAAGTTGTCTTTGTATATACGATGAGCTAACATTTTCAAGATTACAGGGAAATGTCTTGTTTTCTCCTTATCAGCTAGGGAAACATGCTGCATGCAACAGCTATGCATTTTATGAGAATCAAGCTACTAGATCCACGAATTTGAGAGTCTCAGATTGTGATTGCACAACATCATTAATTTAAAATATTTTTCAACTGTTCATGTAGGAAATCATTGAAGATGGAGAAAGTTCTGAAGTTAAAAATGTGTTAAATGATGAACGATATCAGTCCTTCAAGGTAAGTGATTTTACATATATTTATTGAAAATGGTTAGGCCTAAAACGTGGCTCTGAGAGGAGCGCAACCTTGGAGCGTAAATAGACTGGGGTTTAAGTCCGGCTCTGCATTTATCAGCTGTGTAATGGTGGAGAATTTATATAACCTACGTGTGAAAAAAAAAAAAAAAAAAAAAAAAAAAAAAAAAAAAAAAAAAAGAAAATGGTTAGGCCTAAAACGTGGCTCTGAGAGGAGTGCAGCCTTGGAGTGTAAATAGACTGGGGTTTAAGTCTGGCTCTGCATTTATCACCTGTGTAATGGTGGAGAATTTATATAACCTACGTGTGAGTTTATATAACCTACGTCCCTCTCTAAAATGTGAGGGAAGATATGCAGAGTATGATCACGTGCAAGAGACTTTAGGCAAATGGGAGAGCCTGATCGGGATAAGGTATCATGCATCAAAAGCACAGGCAATCCATCAATTAGGTGGTACATGAGCCCTACACAGATGCTTGAGCCTTTCCCTCTCTTGTTTCATTTTGTACAATAACACATGTCTCAAAAGAACTCACCTGAAACAAAAATGCCTCTGGAAAATTACTATCTCCCATCTGCTTGTCATATTCAGGAGAAACTGGGTCAGAGATTTGCTTATACTTTTTTTTCATTGCCTGAGACCTTCTAAAGTACCACTTCATTGTCATAATGATTATTTAAGAAACTAATGGCATGCCTTTCCCTCCGTGTCAGCTCTTTACTTCCGTATTTGGAGTGGGGTTGAAGACATCTGAGAGATGGTTCAGGATGGGTTTCAGAACTCTGAGTACAATAAGGTCGGACAAAAGCCTGAAATTTACACGAATGCAGAAAGCAGGTAAACTGTGTCTCCTAAAAATCATTGCTGCTATGGGCTGTGGTAGAGATCTGAGTCAGTTATACATCAACTCCAATCTGGGTGAGTTAGGACACTTTTTTGGTGTCTGTTGAGGCTTGGTTCCAAATCCTGGCTCCAGTGCTTTCCAGCTGTGTGATTTTGAGCAAATTAGTTAAAAATCTTTAGGCTTAGTTACTTCATCTGTAAAAGGGAGATAACATTACTACTTATTTTCTGAATAAATCAAAGAATTCAGGCAAAGCCCTTAGCACTGTGTCTGGCACAGAGTAAAGGTGCTCTTCATGGTGGCTGTTATTATTCCTTCATGCAGATGTTAGACTAGGTTGCACTGGGGATTTGGTTCTTACTTACTCTACTAGACATTTGGACGTTGGCTGTCTCCCTGAGTAAGAGACATGGGTGAGGAGTCAAAAATAGAAGGAAGTCAACATGGAAGATTGGGGAGTAAAGACACTTGACACTTGAACAAACTAGAGTTGTTGACTGGCACAGATGTGAGTGTGCTTTAGAAACTGTAAAACACCAGGAAAATAGGAGGGAAATGGTAGAAGTCTAGATACAGGGTTGATTTACCCAACTAGGACTCAAACCTGAGAAGAGAAGACTGTGGGGAGACACAAAGCTGTTATTACCCATCTGAAAGCCTGGCAGGGCTTCCCAGAGCTTGAAGGTGGCTTGATCACTTCCATTTATGGAGGGTCCCTGAAAATTTTTTAAAAATAAAAATTGCCAATACATTGGGTCAAAAAAAAAATTGTGTGTGTTTTAAATGTTTACTTTCAACATGCAATAGAAATACAATATAATTATTATTTGAAAGGGAGTCACAGTCACAGTCCCCAGAAATATGGCTTTTGGAGTTACAGAGAATGATGAAATCACCAAAATTTTTAGTGGTATGTAAGTAAGGGACTTTTTTACCAGAGGAGGCCAGGAAAAAAAAATGTAAACAGCTGTCTTGTGTTTAAGTGATGACAGAAACAACAGCAACAACAAAACAGGCAAGAGGAGAGGAAGCAAATAAGATTGTGGTGGGTCCCATCTTACTACAGAAGACCCCTTATTCGTCCTTTGTAAAGTTGCTAACTTCTGAAAGATGGCTAAGAAGCAGGCTACGCACAGAAAATAAAAGTCGGGATGCCACGCAGAAAATAAGTCTAAGAGAAAAAAGACTCTTCTTAAATTTATATTTTGGGCTCCTAAAATTGCACATTTAATAAGCATGATTTATACCAGCTCTAGAGATGCCATTAAAAAGAAATTTACATAAATGTTAAATATAAACGGCAAGTAAATGGTTGGGATGACAGTAAAGACTCTCAACACTTAGAAACTGGGAGGCAGTGTAGTGTTTCACCCGTCAAATGATGTCAAGTGCTCTCAGGATCTAAGGAGCTTCCAATTCCCTAGTTTCATAAACTGGATTTTTCCTCTTCCCATTGGGCAACTCCAACCCAGTGAATGAAGCAGCTATTACTCATTTAATCTATCATGATTACCATCAGAGTATTTAATGCTTTAGGTTCTATGTAGAAATCAAGGAATGCCTTCCCATCATTCTTATACCCCCCAAAAACTTGTCATATGCAAGAAGCATGACAATGAACAGAATTGGTAGTGGGACTATCTTAGAATACTGCAAAGGGTAAGCTAATTGAATATGCTGAAAGTATGATTCATGGGTCAGATGGAAAATCTTATCCAGTTTTATTTATAATTGTAGTTGATCACAGTTCCCTGAGGCCTGAGCATTCACATGCCACATTTGTCTTGAAAAGTCAGGTTTTTGTAATAAGTTACCTGCCCTGCCATACCCAAAAGGAAAGCCAATTAGATTGCTTTCATGCATATCAACAAATCATTATAGTACCTCCATGTTCTTTCCTGATATCTGCACATTTTCCTAAAGAAATAGTTATTAACCATGACTTTTGGTTTATGTACTCAGCACTGAATAAGCATAAGAGTTTTACAGTCATTAAGTGAATTGTACTTTGAATATCAGTCATGATAACAACGTCTGCATTAGAGCCTAATGGAACACTGATTTTTAGATCAAACTCTCCACATTCACAAAAATGCCCATGTTGCAAAAGAAAATGTGACTTCTTACAAATAAAGGAGAGAGAGAGAGAGAGAGAGAGAGAGAAACAATACTGACATAAAGAGAGTAGTGTTCCACAAGCAGTGTGGATTGGCATTGGACACGATTTATAGGTGTATTCACTGCCTTGGGGTGAGAAACAAGGACCAATAGGTTTACTCTGTGTTATTTCAGAGGGCCAGTGGTGGGTCAGACTGCAGGGAAGTAGACTTAGGCTTATCAAAAGAAAGAACTGCCCAGACAGAGTTTACAGTTAGGAAATGGGCTGCTTCCGGAGGTATCAGAGCTCCCTGTTGTTAGAAAGATTGAAGCAGAATTCTTGGGGATCCTAGAAAGGAGAGCAGTGTCTTGTATTATAGCATAATTAGATGTCCCCCAGGCTCTGTGGCTCTCCCCACCCAGTGCATCTCCCTCCAATCCTTCATCCCGTTTCTCAGGGATAAACCTCCAATTTCCTTTACTCCTTCCTCCCCCTACACAGCTCAGTGGAAGTAACCGAGTCATTAACTCTTCATCAGAAGGACTCTGTCTGAGTTTTCATTTATTGGTGGTGGTCACGCCAAAACCACCCGAGACATTTTCTACCTTGCTTCAGACACAAATCTACTCTCTTCCTATTCTTGACTTTAATTTTTTAATCAATCCATCACCTTCCAACTCTAAATCTTCCCATCCCAAATCTTTATGCATTACCTTTTTAAATCGTAGGGCATAGCTTACTGATCAAGAAGGCTGGTTCTCCTGTCAGAAATCAGATTTGAACAATTTGGATTCCAGAAGGATATGTGATATTGTCTCTTTCTTAGTCAGGAAATTGTAAGGCTCTCAATCAGAAAGCAACAAGCCATCGTTACCATGAAAAATTCACAACCAAATGAATTATATGGACTACTATTTTGTCTCTATGGAAACAGAATTTGGTATTGGTTCCTGTGGCCTTGTCAGTCCTATCTTGGGGCAGAATCCCCTCCCACTGAGGGTGGGTTGTCTCACATGGGTGTCACTCTCTCCATTAACCTGTCAAATGGTCCCTCAGGATTCCTCTATTATGAAGACCTTGTCAGCTGTGTGACCAGGGCAGAGGCAGAGGCGGTCAGCGTGCTGGTTAAAGAGGCTGTCTGGGCTTTTCTTCCTGATGCCTTAGTCACCATGACAGGAGGTTTCCGGAGGTAAATAATGCAGGCTGCTTGGCCTCCCCTGCTTTAACACTGTCAGTGGCTCCCTGTCACATACAGGCTTCTGAAACAGCACAAAAGGCCTTTTGGGATCTGGTGCCAGCCCCTCTCTGCAGCTTTCTCTCCTGTCCCTCATGTTTCATTTCCACAACCTCAAATGGCTTGTCATTCCCTGCATACACAGAGCTTTTTCTTGTCTCTGTGACTTTGCTCAGTTGGACTTTTCTGTTTGGACTGCAGTTCCTCAAATTGTCACCCAGCTGACATCTCTTCATCCTTTAAGACTCAATTTAGATGCCACCTCCTCCGGAAAGCCTTCCTTGATTGCCTCTTCCTCCAGGCTGGGCTAGAGACCCTCTTCCGTGCTCCCCAGACACCTGCCAAGCACTTGTTGCACAGCATTACAATCATCGTTCCTGCATGTGCTCTTCCCACTAAGCTTTTAGAGCTTAGTGCTCAGCGAGACCAGAGCATGATGCCTGGCACACAAGAGGTGCTTGAGAAATCTTGGTTGAATGAATGAAGGAAGGAACTCTTCACAGAGATGTGTGCAGCTGTTGGGTATTGTCATCGTTCCTGCATGTGCTCTTCCCACTAAGCTTTTAGAGCTTAGTGCTCAGCGAGACCAGGGCATGATGCCTGGCACACAAGAGGTGCTCGAGAAATCTTGGTTGAATGAATGAAGGAAGGAACTCTTCACAGAGATGTGTGCAGCTGTTGGGTATTGAGGCCTCCATTGCAGAAAGGGATTCTTTCCCTCCCACTCTCTCCTCCACCTCTCCCCCTGGCCCTCCTATCTGCTGGCCATTGGCTGTTCTGACAAGCCAGGTATGGGGCAAGGGAGAGAGTGCGAGAAGATCGAACCTAAGAAAATGCCCTTAGTCTATGTCATAATTCTAAGAGTGTTACATTATATTATGTGAATACAGTTCTTGGTTTGCTTGTCGTCAAACTCGTCTCCGTGTGTGTGCATGCATGTGCGTGCATGTGGGAATGTGTGTGTGTATGAGAAATAATCTTCTTTGTTATCTTTTGCTCACATGTACATAATCATATACATACTATATATGACTTTTTTTTTTTTTCCTTTTTGTCTTTTTTCATGTCCGGCAATGGATCGCAACCCTCAGTGTCGCGCCCGTACCGGA